>NW_027554522.1:0-18264 GCF_053574225.1 Canis aureus
CATGATACGTATTATGTTGTAGCTCATTTTCACTATGTGCTCTCAATGGGAGCAGTTTTTGCCATTATGGGAGGATTTGCCCACTGATTCCCCTTATTCTCAGGTTATACTCTTAACGATACTTGAGCAAAGATTCACTTTACAATTATATTTGTGGGAGTAAATATAACTTTCTTCCCTCAGCATTTCCTAGGTTTATCCGGAATACCTCGTCGGTACTCTGACTATCCAGATGCATATACCACCTGAAATACCGTCTCCTCTATAGGATCGTTTATCTCGCTTACAGCGGTGATGCTTATAATTTTTATAATCTGAGAGGCCTTTGCATCCAAACGAGAAGTTGCTATAGTAGAACTTACTACAACTAATATTGAATGACTACATGGATGTCCCCCTCCATATCACACGTTCGAAGAACCTACATATGTAATCCAAAAATAAGAAAGGAAGGAATCGAACCCCCTAAAATTGGTTTCAAGCCAATGTCATAACCACTATGTCTTTCTCAATCAGGAGGTATTAGTAAAATATTACATAACTTTGTCAAGGTTAAATTATAGGTGAAACCCCTATATACCTCTATGGCGTACCCATTTCAACTCGGATTACAGGACGCAACCTCCCCTATTATAGAGGAGCTACTTCATTTTCATGACCATACACTAATAATTGTATTCTTAATCAGTTCTTTAGTTCTCTACATCATTTCCCTAATATTGACTACAAAATTAACTCATACAAGCACAATAGACGCACAGGAAGTAGAAACAGTATGAACTATCCTACCCGCCATTATCCTAATCCTAATCGCTCTACCTTCCCTCCGAATCCTTTATATAATAGACGAAATCAATAACCCCTCTTTAACCGTGAAAACAATAGGCCACCAATGATACTGAAGCTATGAATATACTGATTATGAAGACTTAAACTTTGACTCCTACATAATCCCAACACAAGAATTAAAGCCAGGAGAACTCCGACTATTAGAAGTAGACAACCGAGTTGTCCTCCCAATAGAAATAACCATCCGAATACTTATTTCTTCAGAAGACGTTTTGCATTCATGAGCTGTTCCATCACTAGGTCTAAAAACTGACGCTATTCCAGGACGACTAAACCAAACCACCCTTATAGCCATACGACCGGGACTGTATTATGGCCAGTGCTCTGAAATCTGCGGATCTAACCATAGCTTTATACCCATTGTTCTTGAAATAGTCCCCCTATCTTATTTTGAAACCTGATCTGCCTTAATAGTATAACCTAGACTAGACTTACTCATTAAGAAGCTATAAAGCATTAACCTTTTAAGTTAAAGACTGGGAGTTTTAACCTCCCCTTAATGAAATGCCACAGCTAGACACATCCACCTGATTTATTATAATCTTTTCAATATTTCTCACCCTCTTCATTCTATTCCAACTAAAAATTTCAAATCACCACTACCCGGAAAACCCAATAACCAAGTCTACTAAAATCACTAGTCAACATAATCCTTGAGAAAACAAATGAACGAAAATTTACTCAATAATAGGTCTCCCTATTGTAGTACTGATCGTCATATTCCCTTCCATTTTATTCCCAGCACCCAATCGCCTAATCAATAATCGGTTAATCTCCATTCAGCAATGATTAATTCAATTAACATCAAAACAAATACTAGCAATTCATAATCAAAAGGGACGAACCTGAGCTCTCATACTTATATCACTAATTCTATTCATTGGTTCAACTAACCTACTTGGACTACTACCCCACTCATTTACGCCCACGACACAACTCTCTATAAACCTCGGAATAGCAATCCCCCTATGAGCAGGGACAGTAATTACCGGTTTCCGCTATAAGACCAAAGCATCCTTGGCACACTTTCTACCCCAAGGCACCCCTCTTCCCCTAATTCCAATACTAGTAATCATCGAAACTATTAGTCTATTCATTCAACCCATAGCTCTAGCCGTTCGATTAACCGCCAATATTACTGCAGGACACCTCCTAATCCATTTGATTGGAGGGGCTACCTTAGCTCTTATTAATATTAGCGCGACCACAGCTTTCATCACTTTTATTATTTTAATTCTATTTACGATTCTAGAGTTTGCTGTTGCCTTAATTCAAGCCTATGTCTTTACCTTACTAGTAAGTCTATACTTACATGACAACACCTAATGACCCACCAAACTCACGCTTACCATATAGTTAACCCAAGCCCATGACCGCTAACAGGAGCCCTTTCTGCCCTTCTTATAACATCGGGTCTTATCATATGATTTCACTATAACTCAATATCCCTACTTACATTAGGATTCACAACCAACCTGCTAACCATATACCAGTGATGACGAGATGTGATCCGAGAAGGCACATTCCAAGGACATCACACCCCTATTGTACAAAAAGGACTACGGTACGGAATAGTTCTTTTTATTGTATCAGAAGTATTTTTCTTTGCAGGCTTCTTTTGAGCCTTTTACCATTCCAGCCTAGCCCCTACTCCTGAACTTGGAGGTTGCTGACCTCCCACCGGCATTATTCCTCTTAACCCACTAGAAGTTCCTCTACTCAACACCTCAGTCCTCCTAGCCTCCGGAGTATCTATTACTTGAGCCCATCATAGTTTAATAGAAGGCAATCGTAAACACATACTTCAAGGCCTATTTATTACAATCTCCTTAGGCGTATATTTTACACTATTACAGGCCTCCGAATACTACGAGACATCTTTTACAATCTCCGACGGAGTGTACGGATCTACCTTTTTTATAGCTACTGGGTTTCACGGACTACATGTAATTATTGGCTCCACATTCCTTATCGTGTGCTTTCTCCGACAACTATACTACCACTTCACATCAAACCACCACTTCGGATTTGAAGCCGCTGCATGATATTGACACTTTGTTGATGTAGTCTGACTATTCTTATATGTATCTATTTATTGATGAGGATCCTATTTCTTTAGTATAACTAGTACAATTGACTTCCAATCAGTTAGCTCCAGATCAACCTGGAAAGAAGTAATAAACGTAATACTAACCTTGATAACTAATGTAACCCTAGCGTCCTTACTTGTACTAATCGCATTCTGACTTCCCCAACTAAATATTTATACAGACAAGACAAGCCCCTACGAATGTGGTTTTGACCCCATGGGATCTGCTCGCCTACCTTTCTCTATAAAATTCTTCCTAGTTGCCATCACATTCCTGCTTTTCGACCTAGAAATCGCACTCCTACTCCCACTTCCCTGAGCGTCACAAACCAACAAGTTGACAACAATACTTATCATAGCACTCCTACTAATCTCCCTCCTAGCTGCAAGCCTAGCGTACGAATGAACCGAAAAGGGGCTAGAATGAACCGAATATGATAATTAGTTTAAGCCAAAACAAATGATTTCGACTCATTAGATTATGATTTATCTCATAATTATCATATGTCCATAGTATATATTAATATCTTTCTGGCATTCATTCTTTCTCTAATAGGTATACTTGTTTATCGATCACACCTAATATCATCGCTACTATGCTTAGAGGGCATAATATTATCACTATTTGTAATAATATCTGTAACTATTCTCAACAACCACCTTACATTAGCCAGCATGATACCAATCGTACTACTAGTATTTGCTGCCTGCGAAGCAGCATTAGGACTATCTCTACTAGTTATAGTATCTAACACCTACGGGACTGATTACGTACAAAACCTAAACCTCTTACAATGCTAAAAATTATCATCCCCACTATCATACTGATCCCCCTTACATGAGTATCAAAGCCTAACATAATCTGAATTAACACGACAACATATGGTTTGCTAATCAGCTTAATCAGCTTATTCTACCTGAATCAACCAAATGATAATACATTGAACCCCTCCTTAATATTTTTCTCTGACTCCCTATCAGCACCGCTACTAGCACTTACAACATGACTTCTACCCCTTATACTTATAGCAAGCCAACACCATTTATCAAAAGAACCCTTAACTCGAAAAAAACTATATATTTCAATACTGATTCTTCTCCAGTTGTTCCTAATTATAACTTTCACCGCCTCTGAACTTATCTTCTTTTACATCCTATTTGAGGCAACACTAATCCCAACCCTGATCATTATTACCCGATGGGGGAATCAAACTGAACGACTAAACGCAGGGCTCTACTTCTTATTTTATACTTTAATAGGATCTCTCCCACTCCTAGTAGCTCTCCTTTACATCCACAATTTCATGGGCTCCCTAAATTTTCTCATAATTCAATACTGAATTCAACCTCTGCCAAACTCCTGATCTAATGTTTTCTTATGATTGGCATGCATGATAGCATTCATAGTAAAGATACCTCTATACGGCCTCCACTTGTGACTACCAAAAGCACACGTAGAGGCCCCTATTGCCGGCTCCATGGTACTTGCCGCCGTACTCCTGAAATTAGGAGGCTATGGCATGATACGAATTACAACCCTACTAAACCCCCTGACCAACTTCATAGCGTATCCTTTCATAATATTATCTCTATGAGGCATAATCATAACAAGCTCTATCTGTCTCCGTCAAACAGATCTAAAATCCCTAATTGCATACTCCTCAGTTAGTCATATGGCACTCGTTATTGTAGCGGTTCTTATTCAAACACCATGAAGTTATATAGGTGCAACAGCCCTAATAATTGCCCATGGTTTAACATCCTCGATGCTATTCTGCTTAGCCAACTCCAATTACGAACGAATCCATAGCCGTACTATGATTCTCGCACGAGGACTTCAAACCCTCCTTCCCCTGATAGCAGCCTGATGGTTATTAGCAAGCCTCACAAATCTGGCTCTTCCTCCAACAATTAATCTTATCGGAGAACTATTTGTAGTGATATCCTCATTCTCATGATCCAACATTACTATTATTCTAATAGGAATTAACATCACCATCACTGCCCTATACTCACTTTATATACTAATCACCACACAGCGTGGTAAATATTCCCACCATATCAAAAATATCAAACCGTCATTCACACGAGAAAATGCCCTAATAACCTTGCATCTACTGCCTCTACTCCTCCTATCCCTTAACCCTAAAATTATTCTCGGTCCCATCTACTGTAAGCATAGTTTAACAAAAACATTAGATTGTGAATCTAATAATAAAAGCTCAAACCTTTTTGCTTACCGAAAAAGTACTGCAAGAACTGCTAACTCATGCTCCCATGTATAAGAACATGGCTTTTTCAACTTTTATAGGATAGAAGTAATCCATTGGTCTTAGGAACCAAAAAATTGGTGCAACTCCAAATAAAAGTAATAAATATATTTACTTCATGCATAATCACAGCTCTAGTCATTCTTACTTTGCCCATCATTATAACCTCTACTAAACTCTACAAAAATAAGCTATACCCATACTATGTAAAAACCGCTACTTCTTACGCATTCATAATTAGCATAATTCCCACAATAATATTCATCTACTCAGGACAGGAAACAATTGTTTCAAACTGACATTGAATAACAATCCAGACCATAAAACTATCCATGAGTTTTAAATTAGACTACTTCTCAATAATCTTTGTGCCCGTAGCCCTTTTTGTCACGTGGTCTATTATAGAGTTTTCTATATGATATATACACTCCGATCCTTATATTAACCGATTTTTCAAGTATCTTCTCTTATTTCTTATTACTATAATAGTCTTAGTCACCGCAAACAACATATTCCAACTATTCATTGGCTGAGAAGGAGTTGGCATTATATCATTTTTACTTATTGGATGATGATACGGCCGAACCGATGCAAATACAGCTGCCCTACAAGCTATCCTCTATAACCGTATTGGAGATGTAGGCTTCATTATAACCATAGCATGGTTTCTATTGAACTTAAACACATGAGACCTTCAACAAATCTTTATTACAACAAACGATAATTTTAATTTGCCGCTACTTGGCTTACTATTAGCAGCTACCGGTAAATCTGCTCAATTCGGCTTACATCCCTGACTCCCCTCAGCCATAGAAGGCCCCACTCCTGTATCAGCCCTACTTCACTCAAGCACAATAGTTGTAGCAGGAGTATTTCTTCTTATCCGCTTTCATCCACTAATAGAGCATAATCAAACTATTCAAACCCTCACTTTATGCTTAGGGGCTATTACTACACTATTTACTGCAATCTGCGCTCTTACACAGAACGATATCAAAAAAATTGTAGCGTTCTCTACCTCAAGCCAACTAGGCCTAATAATAGTAACAATTGGCATTAACCAGCCTTACCTAGCCTTCTTACACATCTGCACTCACGCATTTTTTAAAGCTATGTTATTCATATGTTCAGGGTCAATTATCCACAGCCTAAACGATGAACAAGACATTCGAAAGATAGGTGGCCTATTTAAAGTCCTTCCCTTCACCACAACTTCCCTGATTGTCGGAAGCCTCGCATTAACAGGCATACCTTTCCTTACAGGATTCTACTCCAAAGACCTGATCATCGAGTCCGCTAACACGTCGAATACCAACGCCTGAGCCCTCTTAATTACACTCGTTGCCACATCCCTAACCGCTGCCTACAGCACCCGAATTATATTCTTCGCTCTACTAGGCCAGCCCCGCTTCTCCCCTATAATCCTTATCAACGAGAATAATCCTCTCCTAATTAACTCTATTAAACGACTCCTTATCGGAAGTGTATTTGCAGGATACATTATCTCCCACAGCATCACACCCACCACCATCCCACAGATAACTATGCCTCATTATCTAAAAATGATAGCCCTTGCAGTAACTATCTTGGGTTTCATCCTGGCACTAGAACTAAACCTTACCATACAAGGACTCAAATTTAACTATCCATCTAATTACTTTAAATTTTCCACCCTCCTTGGCTATTATCCAACCATTATGCACCGCCTCACACCTAAAACAAGTTTAACCATCAGCCAGAAATCAGCATCTATACTTCTGGACTCCATCTGACTAGAAAACATCCTACCCAAATCAATCTCGTATTTCCAAATAAAATCTTCTACCCTTATTTCAAATCAAAAGGGTCTCATCAAGCTCTATTTCCTATCGTTCATACTAACTATAATTCTCAGCCTACTAATCCTTAATTACCACGGGTAACTTCCATGATAACCAACACACCAGTTAACAGCGACCAACCTGTAACAATCACCAACCAGGTTCCATAACTATATAAAGCCGCAATACCCATAGCCTCTTCACTAAAAAACCCAGAGTCCCCCGTATCATAAATTACCCAATCCCCTATTCCATTAAACTTTAATACTACCTCCACCTCATCATCCTTCAAAATATAGCAAGCAGTCAACAACTCAGACAATAGACCAGTAATAAAAGCCGCTAGAACAGCCTTATTTGAAACTCACACCTCAGGGTATTGCTCAGTAGCCATAGCAGTTGTATAACCAAATACTACTAATATACCCCCCAAATAAATTAAAAACACTATCAGCCCTAAAAAAGAACCCCCAAAATTCAGAACAATCGCACAACCAATCCCACCGCTAATAATTAGCACAAGCCCACCATAAATAGGAGATGGTTTAGTGGCAAAACCCACAAAACTCATCACAAAAACGATACTTAAAATAAATACAATGTATGTTATCATTATTCCTACATGGAATTTAACCATGACTAATGACATGAAAAATCATCGTTGTATTTCAACTATAAGAACATTAATGACCAACATTCGAAAAACCCACCCACTAGCCAAAATTGTCAACAATTCATTCATTGACCTCCCAGCGCCATCTAACATCTCTGCTTGATGGAATTTCGGGTCCTTATTAGGAGTATGCTTGATTCTACAGATTCTAACAGGTTTATTTCTAGCTATACACTACACATCGGACACGGCCACAGCTTTTTCATCGGTCACCCACATCTGTCGAGACGTTAACTACGGCTGAATTATCCGCTATATACATGCAAATGGCGCTTCCATATTCTTCATCTGCCTATTCATACATGTGGGACGAGGCCTATACTATGGATCCTATGTATTCATAGAAACATGAAACATTGGAATTGTACTACTATTCGCAACCATAGCCACAGCATTCATAGGCTATGTACTGCCGTGAGGACAAATATCATTTTGAGGGGCAACTGTAATCACTAACCTTCTCTCCGCCATCCCCTATATCGGAACCAACTTAGTAGAGTGAATCTGAGGTGGCTTCTCAGTAGACAAAGCAACCTTAACACGATTCTTTGCATTTCATTTTATCTTTCCATTCATCATCGCAGCTCTAGCAATAGTACACCTCCTATTTCTACACGAAACCGGATCCAACAACCCCTCAGGAATCACATCAGACTCAGACAAAATTCCGTTTCACCCCTACTACACAATTAAAGATATCCTAGGAATCCTACTCCTGCTCCTAGTCTTAATATCACTAGTTTTATTTTCACCAGACCTATTAGGAGATCCAGACAACTACACCCCTGCAAACCCCCTAAACACCCCTCCACATATCAAACCTGAATGATACTTCCTATTCGCCTATGCCATCCTACGATCTATCCCTAATAAATTAGGAGGTGTACTCGCCCTAGTATTCTCCATCCTAATTTTAGCATTCATTCCATTCCTCCACACATCTAAGCAACGCAGTATAATATTCCGACCCCTCAGCCAATGCCTATTCTGACTTTTAGTCGCCGATCTTCTCACTTTAACTTGGATTGGAGGACAGCCAGTTGAACACCCTTTCATCATTATCGGACAGGTCGCCTCAATTCTATATTTCACCATCCTATTGATTCTAATGCCAACAATTAGCGTTATCGAAAATAATCTTCTAAAATGAAGAGTCTTTGTAGTATAATCATTACCTTGGTCTTGTAAACCAAAAATGGAGAGTAGTCGCCCTCCCTAAGACTCAAGGAAGAAGCTCTTGCTCCACCATCAGCACCCAAAGCTGAAATTCTTCTTAAACTATTCCCTGACACCCCCTACATTCATATATTGGACCACCTCTACTGTGCTATGTCAGTATCTCCAAAAAATCCTTCTTTCCCTCCCCTATGTACGTCGTGCATTAATGGCTTGCCCCATGCATATAAGCATGTACATGATATTATATCTTTACATAGGACATGTCTAGTCCAATTCCACAACCCATTGATCCTCAACAGTAACTAGATGCATATCACTTAGTCCAATAAGGGCTTAATCACCATGCCTCGAGAAACCATCAATCCTTGCCTGTAATGTCACTCTTCTCGCTCCGGGCCCATGCTAATGTGGGGGTTACTATCATGAAACTATACCTGGCATCTGGTTCTTACCTCAGGGCCATGACTCTATTTATTCCAATCCTACTAATTCTCGCAAATGGGACATCTCGATGGACTAGTGACTAATCAGCCCATGATCACACATAACTGTGGTGTCATGCATTTGGTATCTTTTATTTTTAGGGGGGGAATCTGCTATCACTCATCTATGACCGCAACGGCACTAACTCTAACTTATCTTCTGCTCTCAGGGAATATGCCCGTCGCGGCCCTAATGCAGTCAAATAACTTGTAGCTGGACTTATTCATTATCATTTATCAACTCACGCATAAAATCAAGGTGCTATTCAGTCAATGGTTTCAGGACATATAATTCTAGGACACACGTGTGTACACGTACGTACACGTGTGTACACGTACGTACACGTGTGTACACGTACGTACACGTGTGTACACGTACGTACACGTGTGTACACGTACGTACACGTGTGTACACGTACGTACACGTGTGTACACGTACGTACACGTACGTACACGTACGTACACGTACGTACACGTACGTACACGTACGTACACGTGTGTACACGTACGTACACGTGTGTACACGTACGTACACGTGTGTACACGTACGTACACGTGTGTACACGTACGTACACGTGTGTACACGTACGTACACGTGTGTACACGTACGTACACGCGCAAGACATTAAGTTAACTTATACAAACCCCCCTTACCCCCCATAAACTCATGTCATCTATTATACACTTATTTATGTCCTGCCAAACCCCAAAAACAGGACTAAGTGCATACAATACTCACAAGCTTTATTTAAATTGTATACAAATGTATTGCTACTCTAGTTAACTTAACACAACAGTCTTACACGCATTCGATCTCGTGGTCTATCTATAGATAGCATCCCCTTTTTTTTTCCTCTCATATTTACTATGTATTTTATTTATTATACACACTACAATTTCAGTATAAGTTAATGTAGCTTAATTAATAAAGCAAGGCACTGAAAATGCCAAGATGAGTCGCACGACTCCATAAACACAAAGGTTTGGTCCTAGCCTTCCTATTAGTTCTTAGTAGACTTACACATGCAAGTCTCCACGCCCCAGTGAGAATGCCCTTAAAATCAGCAGTGATCTAAAGGAGCAGGTATCAAGCACACTCTTAAGTAGCTCATAACACCTTGCTAAGCCACACCCCCACGGGATACAGCAGTGATAAAAATTAAGCCATAAACGAAAGTTTGACTAAGCCATACTAAAAAGGGTTGGTAAATTTCGTGCCAGCCACCGCGGTCATACGATTAACCCAAACTAATAGGCCCACGGCGTAAAGCGTGTTTAAGATACCTTTGCACTAAAGTTAAAACTTAACTAAGCCGTAAAAAGCTACAGTTACCATAAAATAGACCACGAAAGTGACTTTATAATAATCTGACTACACGATAGCTAAGACCCAAACTGGGATTAGATACCCCACTATGCTTAGCCCTAAACATAGATAATTTTACAACAAAATAATTCGCCAGAGGACTACTAGCAATAGCTTAAAACTCAAAGGACTTGGCGGTGCTTTATATCCCTCTAGAGGAGCCTGTTCTATAATCGATAAACCCCGATAAACCTCACCACCCTTTGCTAATTCAGTCTATATACCGCCATCTTCAGCAAACCCTCAAAAGGTAGAATAGTAAGCACAATCATTTTACATAAAAAAGTTAGGTCAAGGTGTAACTTATGGGGTGGGAAGAAATGGGCTACATTTTCTACCCAAGAACATTCCACGAACGTTTTTATGAAATTAAAAACTGAAGGAGGATTTAGTAGTAAATTAAGAATAGAGAGCTTAATTGAATAGGGCCATGAAGCACGCACACACCGCCCGTCACCCTCCTCAAGTAATAAGACACAACCATAACCATATTAACTTAACTAAGACACAAGAGGAGACAAGTCGTAACAAGGTAAGCATACCGGAAGGTGTGCTTGGATTAATCAAAGTGTAGCTTAACTAAAGCGTCTGGCCTACACCCAGAAGATTTCATTACTTATGACCACTTTGAACAAAAGCTAGCCCAACTAACCCCAAACTTAAGTATCACAGACATATAAAGTAAAACATTTAGTTAAATAATAAAAGTATAGGAGATAGAAATTTTAATTGGAGCGATAGAGATAGTACCGTAAGGGAATGATGAAAGACATCTTAACAGTATTAAACAGCAAAGATTACCCCTTTTACCTTTTGCATAATGAACTAGCCAGAAACGACTTAACAAAGAGAACTTAAGCTAAGCTCCCCGAAACCAGACGAGCTACCCATAAACAATCTAAAAGGATCAACTCATCTATGTAGCAAAATAGTGAGAAGATTTGTGGGTAGAGGTGAAAAGCCTAACGAGCCTGGTGATAGCTGGTTGCCCACAAACAGAATTTTAGTTCAACTTTAAATTTACCTAAAAAAAAACAAAATTTTAATGTAAATTTAAAATATAGTCTAAGAAGGTACAGCTTCTTAGAATCAGGATACAACCTTTATTAGAGAGTATATACTAACATCACCATAGTTGGCTTAAAAGCAGCCACCAATTGAGAAAGCGTTCCAGCTCAACAAACAATATAACTTAATCCCAATCATATTACATCAACTCCTAATTATACCTCCTGGGCCATTCTATTTAAATATAGAAGCAACAATGCTAGTATGAGTAACAAGAACTATTTTCTCCCCGCATAAGCTTATATCAGAAACGGATAGACCACTGATAGTTAACAATCTGATAATATCAACCCAAAAATGAAATACTTATCTACCCTATTGTTAACCCAACACAGGCATGCATTTAAGGAAAGATTAAAAGGAGTAAAAGGAACTCGGCAAACACAAACCCCGCCTGTTTACCAAAAACATCACCTCCAGCATTTCTAGTATTGGAGGCACTGCCTGCCCAGTGACACTTGTTTAACGGCCGCGGTATCCTGACCGTGCAAAGGTAGCATAATCATTTGTTCTCTAAATAAGGACTTGTATGAATGGCCACACGAGGGTTTAACTGTCTCTTATTCCCAATCAGTGAAATTGACCTTCCCGTGAAGAGGCGGGAATGCCACAATAAGACGAGAAGACCCTATGGAGCTTTAATTAACTAACCCAAACTTATGGATACTAAATACCTACAAGGCATAACATTACACCATTATTGTGGGTTAGCAATTTAGGTTGGGGTGACCTCGGAATATAAAAAAACTCCCGAGTGATTAAAATTTAGACCCACAAGTCAAAATATAACATCACTTATTGATCCAATAATTTTTGATCAACGGAACAAGTTACCCTAGGGATAACAGCGCAATCCTATTCAAGAGTCCATATCGACAATAGGGTTTACGACCTCGATGTTGGATCAGGACATCCTAATGGTGCAGCAGCTATTAAGGGTTCGTTTGTTCAACGATTAAAGTCCTACGTGATCTGAGTTCAGACCGGAGTAATCCAGGTCGGTTTCTATCTATTATATAACCTCCCCCAGTACGAAAGGACAAGGGATGTAAGGCCTACCTCACAAAGGCGCCTTAAAACTAATAGATGAAGTCAACTCAATCTAACCAGTTTATCTCCTCATAAGCCCGAGAAAAGGGGCTTTGTTAGGGTGGCAGAGCCCGGTAACTGCGTAAAACTTAAACCTTTATTATCAGAGGTTCAATTCCTCTCCCTAACAAAATGTTCTTTATCAACATTATCTCTCTTATCATCCCAATCCTTCTTGCCGTAGCCTTCCTCACCCTCGTTGAACGAAAAGTCTTAGGCTACATACAACTTCGAAAAGGGCCTAATATCGTAGGCCCCTACGGCCTCCTTCAACCAATCGCAGATGCAGTAAAACTCTTCACAAAAGAACCTCTACGACCACTTACATCCTCCATATCAATATTCATTCTAGCCCCCATTCTAGCTCTATCACTAGCCCTAACTATATGAATCCCTCTCCCAATGCCCTACCCACTCATTAATATAAACTTAGGAGTCCTATTCATACTAGCAATATCAAGTCTCGCCGTATACTCCATCCTTTGGTCAGGATGAGCCTCAAACTCCAAATACGCTCTAATCGGAGCCCTCCGAGCAGTAGCTCAAACAATCTCATATGAAGTAACACTAGCAATCATTCTCCTATCAGTCCTCCTAATAAACGGGTCATTTACACTATCCACACTAATTATCACCCAAGAACATATATGACTAATCTTTCCGGCCTGGCCCCTAGCCATGATATGATTCATTTCTACTCTAGCAGAAACTAACCGAGCCCCCTTCGACTTAACTGAAGGAGAATCCGAACTAGTTTCTGGATTTAACGTAGAGTATGCAGCGGGTCCTTTTGCCCTATTCTTTCTAGCAGAGTACGCAAATATCATTATAATAAATATCCTCACAACAATTCTATTCTTCGGTGCATTCCACAACCCATTTATACCAGAACTCTACTCTATTAACTTCACTATAAAAACCCTCTTACTAACTATCTGCTTCCTATGAATTCGAGCATCATACCCTCGATTCCGCTATGATCAATTAATACACTTATTGTGAAAAAATTTTCTACCCCTAACTTTAGCCCTATGCATATGACATGTTGCCTTACCCATTATTACCGCGAGTATCCCACCCCAAACATAAGAAATATGTCTGATAAAAGAGTTACTTTGATAGAGTAAATAATAGAGGTTTAAATCCTCTTATTTCTAGAATAATAGGCTTCGAACCTAATCTTAAGAATTCAAAGATCTTCGTGCTACCAAACTTACACTATATTCTACAGTAAGGTCAGCTAAATTAAGCTATCGGGCCCATACCCCGAAAATGTTGGTTTATACCCTTCCCGTACTAATAAAACCCCCTATTCTCACTATTATTATAGCAACTATCATGGCAGGGACCATAATCGTCATACTAAGCTCGCACTGATTACTGATCTGAATTGGATTCGAAATAAACATGCTAGCCATCATCCCTATCCTCATAAAAAAGTATAATCCACGAGCCATAGAAGCCTCTACAAAATATTTTCTTACACAAGCTACTGCCTCAATATTACTAATAATAGGAGTCACCATTAACCTTCTTTACTCCGGCCAATGAGTAATCTCAAAAATCTCAAACCCCATCGCATCCATCATAATAACCACCGCCCTAACAATAAAACTAGGCCTATCTCCATTCCACTTCTGAGTTCCCGAAGTAGCACAAGGAGTAACACTTATATCAGGAATAATCCTACTAACATGACAAAAAATCGCACCTATATCCATCCTATATCAAATCTCCCCATCAATTAACACCAACCTTCTTATACTAATAGCCCTCGCATCCGTTCTAGTAGGAGGCTGAGGCGGACTAAATCAAACTCAACTACGAAAAATCATAGCATACTCCTCCATTGCCCACATAGGCTGAATAGCCGCTATCATTATTTACAACCCTACAATAATAATCCTAAACTTAACTTTATATATTCTAATAACACTATCTACCTTCATACTATTCATATTAAACTCATCCACCACAACCTTATCCTTATCCCACATATGAAATAAATTTCCCCTAATCACCTCCATAATCTTAATCTTAATATTATCCCTAGGAGGACTACCCCCATTATCTGGCTTCATCCCTAAATGAATAATTATTCAAGAATTAACAAAAAATAACATAATTATTATTCCAACACTAATAGCCATCACCGCTCTACTTAACTTATATTTCTACCTGCGACTCACATATAGCACCGCACTTACCATATTCCCGTCCACAAATAACATAAAAATAAAATGACAATTCGAGTACACAAAAAAGGCAACCCTACTACCCCCCTTAATCATTATCTCAACTATACTACTCCCGCTAACACCTATATTATCAGTCTTGGACTAGGAGTTTAGGTTAGACCAGACCAAGAGCCTTCAAAGCTCTAAGCAAGTGCTATACACTTAACCCCTGACCAAATCACCTCTAAGGGCTGCAAGAATCTATCTTACATCAATTGAATGCAAATCAAACACTTTAATTAAGCTAAGCCCTCCCTAGATTGGTGAGCTTCTACCTCACGAAATTTTAGTTAACAGCTAAATACCCTAGTAACTGGCTTCAATCTACCTTCTCCCGCCGCGTAGAAAAAAAAGGCGGGAGAAGCCCCGGCGGCGTCTAGGCTGCTTCTTTGAATTTGCAATTCAATATGAAAATTCACCACAGAGCTTGGCAAAAAGAGGACTTAAACCTCTATTTTTAGATTTACAGTCTAATGCTTTTATCAGCCATTTTACCTATGTTCATTAACCGATGACTGTTCTCTACTAATCACAAAGATATTGGTACTTTATACTTACTATTTGGAGCATGAGCCGGCATAGTAGGCACTGCCTTGAGCCTCCTCATCCGAGCCGAACTAGGTCAGCCCGGTACTTTACTAGGCGACGATCAAATTTATAACGTCGTCGTAACCGCCCATGCTTTCGTAATAATCTTCTTCATAGTCATGCCCATTATAATTGGGGGCTTTGGAAACTGACTAGTGCCATTAATAATTGGTGCTCCGGACATGGCATTCCCCCGAATAAATAACATGAGCTTCTGACTTCTTCCTCCATCTTTTCTTCTACTATTAGCATCTTCTATGGTAGAAGCAGGTGCAGGAACGGGGTGGACCGTTTACCCCCCACTGGCTGGCAATCTGGCCCATGCAGGAGCATCCGTTGATCTTACAATTTTCTCCTTACATTTAGCCGGAGTCTCTTCTATTTTAGGGGCAATTAATTTCATTACTACTATTATCAACATAAAACCCCCTGCAATATCCCAGTATCAAACCCCCCTATTTGTATGATCAGTACTAATTACAGCAGTTCTACTCCTACTATCCCTGCCTGTACTGGCTGCTGGAATTACAATACTTTTAACAGACCGTAATCTTAATACGACATTTTTCGATCCCGCTGGAGGAGGAGACCCTATCCTATATCAACACTTATTCTGATTCTTCGGACATCCTGAAGTTTACATTCTTATCCTGCCAGGGTTCGGAATAATTTCTCACATTGTCACTTACTACTCAGGGAAAAAAGAGCCTTTCGGCTATATAGGAATAGTATGGGCAATAATATCTATTGGGTTTTTAGGCTTTATCGTATGAGCTCACCATATGTTTACTGTAGGAATAGACGTAGACACACGAGCATACTTCACATCCGCCACTATAATTATCGCTATTCCAACAGGAGTAAAAGTATTTAGTTGACTGGCAACACTTCACGGAGGCAATATTAAATGATCTCCAGCTATGCTATGAGCTTTAGGGTTTATTTTCTTATTCACAGTAGGCGGGCTAACAGGCATTGTCCTAGCTAATTCGTCCTTAGACATCGTTCTTCATGATACGTATTATGTTGTAGCTCATTTTCACTATGTGCTCTCAATGGGAGCAGTTTTTGCCATTATGGGAGGATTTGCCCACTGATTCCCCTTATTCTCAGGTTATACTCTTAACGATACTTGAGCAAAGATTCACTTTACAATTATATTTGTGGGAGTAAATATAACTTTCTTCCCTCAGCATTTCCTAGGTTTATCCGGAATACCTCGTCGGTACTCTGACTATCCAGATGCATATACCACCTGAAATACCGTCTCCTCTATAGGATCGTTTATCTCGCTTACAGCGGTGATGCTTATAATTTTTATAATCTGAGAGGCCTTTGCATCCAAACGAGAAGTTGCTATAGTAGAACTTACTACAACTAATATTGAATGACTACATGGATGTCCCCCTCCATATCACACGTTCGAAGAACCTACATATGTAATCCAAAAATAAGAAAGGAAGGAATCGAACCCCCTAAAATTGGTTTCAAGCCAATGTCATAACCACTATGTCTTTCTCAATCAGGAGGTATTAGTAAAATATTACATAACTTTGTCAAGGTTAAATTATAGGTGAAACCCCTATATACCTCTATGGCGTACCCATTTCAACTCGGATTACAGGACGCAACCTCCCCTATTATAGAGGAGCTACTTCATTTTCATGACCATACACTAATAATTGTATTCTTAATCAGTTCTTTAGTTCTCTACATCATTTCCCTAATATTGACTACAAAATTAACTCATACAAGCACAATAGACGCACAGGAAGTAGAAACAGTATGAACTATCCTACCCGCCATTATCCTAATCCTAATCGCTCTACCTTCCCTCCGAATCCTTTATATAATAGACGAAATCAATAACCCCTCTTTAACCGTGAAAACAATAGGCCACCAATGATACTGAAGCTATGAATATACTGATTATGAAGACTTAAACTTTGACTCCTACATAATCCCAACACAAGAATTAAAGCCAGGAGAACTCCGACTATTAGAAGTAGACAACCGAGTTGTCCTCCCAATAGAAATAACCATCCGAATACTTATTTCTTCAGAAGACGTTTTGCATTCATGAGCTGTTCCATCACTAGGTCTAAAAACTGACGCTATTCCAGGACGACTAAACCAAACCACCCTTATAGCCATACGACCGGGACTGTATTATGGCCAGTGCTCTGAAATCTGCGGATCTAACCATAGCTTTATACCCATTGTTCTTGAAATAGTCCCCCTATCTTATTTTGAAACCTGATCTGCCTTAATAGTATAACCTAGACTAGACTTACTCATTAAGAAGCTATAAAGCATTAACCTTTTAAGTTAAAGACTGGGAGTTTTAACCTCCCCTTAATGAAATGCCACAGCTAGACACATCCACCTGATTTATTATAATCTTTTCAATATTTCTCACCCTCTTCATTCTATTCCAACTAAAAATTTCAAATCACCACTACCCGGAAAACCCAATAACCAAGTCTACTAAAATCACTAGTCAACATAATCCTTGAGAAAACAAATGAACGAAAATTTATTCGCCTCTTTCGCT
>NW_027554523.1:0-18565 GCF_053574225.1 Canis aureus
ATTATACACTTATTTATGTCCTGCCAAACCCCAAAAACAGGACTAAGTGCATACAATACTCACAAGCTTTATTTAAATTGTATACAAATGTATTGCTACTCTAGTTAACTTAACACAACAGTCTTACACGCATTCGATCTCGTGGTCTATCTATAGATAGCATCCCCTTTTTTTTTCCTCTCATATTTACTATGTATTTTATTTATTATACACACTACAATTTCAGTATAAGTTAATGTAGCTTAATTAATAAAGCAAGGCACTGAAAATGCCAAGATGAGTCGCACGACTCCATAAACACAAAGGTTTGGTCCTAGCCTTCCTATTAGTTCTTAGTAGACTTACACATGCAAGTCTCCACGCCCCAGTGAGAATGCCCTTAAAATCAGCAGTGATCTAAAGGAGCAGGTATCAAGCACACTCTTAAGTAGCTCATAACACCTTGCTAAGCCACACCCCCACGGGATACAGCAGTGATAAAAATTAAGCCATAAACGAAAGTTTGACTAAGCCATACTAAAAAGGGTTGGTAAATTTCGTGCCAGCCACCGCGGTCATACGATTAACCCAAACTAATAGGCCCACGGCGTAAAGCGTGTTTAAGATACCTTTGCACTAAAGTTAAAACTTAACTAAGCCGTAAAAAGCTACAGTTACCATAAAATAGACCACGAAAGTGACTTTATAATAATCTGACTACACGATAGCTAAGACCCAAACTGGGATTAGATACCCCACTATGCTTAGCCCTAAACATAGATAATTTTACAACAAAATAATTCGCCAGAGGACTACTAGCAATAGCTTAAAACTCAAAGGACTTGGCGGTGCTTTATATCCCTCTAGAGGAGCCTGTTCTATAATCGATAAACCCCGATAAACCTCACCACCCTTTGCTAATTCAGTCTATATACCGCCATCTTCAGCAAACCCTCAAAAGGTAGAATAGTAAGCACAATCATTTTACATAAAAAAGTTAGGTCAAGGTGTAACTTATGGGGTGGGAAGAAATGGGCTACATTTTCTACCCAAGAACATTCCACGAACGTTTTTATGAAATTAAAAACTGAAGGAGGATTTAGTAGTAAATTAAGAATAGAGAGCTTAATTGAATAGGGCCATGAAGCACGCACACACCGCCCGTCACCCTCCTCAAGTAATAAGACACAACCATAACCATATTAACTTAACTAAGACACAAGAGGAGACAAGTCGTAACAAGGTAAGCATACCGGAAGGTGTGCTTGGATTAATCAAAGTGTAGCTTAACTAAAGCGTCTGGCCTACACCCAGAAGATTTCATTACTTATGACCACTTTGAACAAAAGCTAGCCCAACTAACCCCAAACTTAAGTATCACAGACATATAAAGTAAAACATTTAGTTAAATAATAAAAGTATAGGAGATAGAAATTTTAATTGGAGCGATAGAGATAGTACCGTAAGGGAATGATGAAAGACATCTTAACAGTATTAAACAGCAAAGATTACCCCTTTTACCTTTTGCATAATGAACTAGCCAGAAACGACTTAACAAAGAGAACTTAAGCTAAGCTCCCCGAAACCAGACGAGCTACCCATAAACAATCTAAAAGGATCAACTCATCTATGTAGCAAAATAGTGAGAAGATTTGTGGGTAGAGGTGAAAAGCCTAACGAGCCTGGTGATAGCTGGTTGCCCACAAACAGAATTTTAGTTCAACTTTAAATTTACCTAAAAAAAAACAAAATTTTAATGTAAATTTAAAATATAGTCTAAGAAGGTACAGCTTCTTAGAATCAGGATACAACCTTTATTAGAGAGTATATACTAACATCACCATAGTTGGCTTAAAAGCAGCCACCAATTGAGAAAGCGTTCCAGCTCAACAAACAATATAACTTAATCCCAATCATATTACATCAACTCCTAATTATACCTCCTGGGCCATTCTATTTAAATATAGAAGCAACAATGCTAGTATGAGTAACAAGAACTATTTTCTCCCCGCATAAGCTTATATCAGAAACGGATAGACCACTGATAGTTAACAATCTGATAATATCAACCCAAAAATGAAATACTTATCTACCCTATTGTTAACCCAACACAGGCATGCATTTAAGGAAAGATTAAAAGGAGTAAAAGGAACTCGGCAAACACAAACCCCGCCTGTTTACCAAAAACATCACCTCCAGCATTTCTAGTATTGGAGGCACTGCCTGCCCAGTGACACTTGTTTAACGGCCGCGGTATCCTGACCGTGCAAAGGTAGCATAATCATTTGTTCTCTAAATAAGGACTTGTATGAATGGCCACACGAGGGTTTAACTGTCTCTTATTCCCAATCAGTGAAATTGACCTTCCCGTGAAGAGGCGGGAATGCCACAATAAGACGAGAAGACCCTATGGAGCTTTAATTAACTAACCCAAACTTATGGATACTAAATACCTACAAGGCATAACATTACACCATTATTGTGGGTTAGCAATTTAGGTTGGGGTGACCTCGGAATATAAAAAAACTCCCGAGTGATTAAAATTTAGACCCACAAGTCAAAATATAACATCACTTATTGATCCAATAATTTTTGATCAACGGAACAAGTTACCCTAGGGATAACAGCGCAATCCTATTCAAGAGTCCATATCGACAATAGGGTTTACGACCTCGATGTTGGATCAGGACATCCTAATGGTGCAGCAGCTATTAAGGGTTCGTTTGTTCAACGATTAAAGTCCTACGTGATCTGAGTTCAGACCGGAGTAATCCAGGTCGGTTTCTATCTATTATATAACCTCCCCCAGTACGAAAGGACAAGGGATGTAAGGCCTACCTCACAAAGGCGCCTTAAAACTAATAGATGAAGTCAACTCAATCTAACCAGTTTATCTCCTCATAAGCCCGAGAAAAGGGGCTTTGTTAGGGTGGCAGAGCCCGGTAACTGCGTAAAACTTAAACCTTTATTATCAGAGGTTCAATTCCTCTCCCTAACAAAATGTTCTTTATCAACATTATCTCTCTTATCATCCCAATCCTTCTTGCCGTAGCCTTCCTCACCCTCGTTGAACGAAAAGTCTTAGGCTACATACAACTTCGAAAAGGGCCTAATATCGTAGGCCCCTACGGCCTCCTTCAACCAATCGCAGATGCAGTAAAACTCTTCACAAAAGAACCTCTACGACCACTTACATCCTCCATATCAATATTCATTCTAGCCCCCATTCTAGCTCTATCACTAGCCCTAACTATATGAATCCCTCTCCCAATGCCCTACCCACTCATTAATATAAACTTAGGAGTCCTATTCATACTAGCAATATCAAGTCTCGCCGTATACTCCATCCTTTGGTCAGGATGAGCCTCAAACTCCAAATACGCTCTAATCGGAGCCCTCCGAGCAGTAGCTCAAACAATCTCATATGAAGTAACACTAGCAATCATTCTCCTATCAGTCCTCCTAATAAACGGGTCATTTACACTATCCACACTAATTATCACCCAAGAACATATATGACTAATCTTTCCGGCCTGGCCCCTAGCCATGATATGATTCATTTCTACTCTAGCAGAAACTAACCGAGCCCCCTTCGACTTAACTGAAGGAGAATCCGAACTAGTTTCTGGATTTAACGTAGAGTATGCAGCGGGTCCTTTTGCCCTATTCTTTCTAGCAGAGTACGCAAATATCATTATAATAAATATCCTCACAACAATTCTATTCTTCGGTGCATTCCACAACCCATTTATACCAGAACTCTACTCTATTAACTTCACTATAAAAACCCTCTTACTAACTATCTGCTTCCTATGAATTCGAGCATCATACCCTCGATTCCGCTATGATCAATTAATACACTTATTGTGAAAAAATTTTCTACCCCTAACTTTAGCCCTATGCATATGACATGTTGCCTTACCCATTATTACC
The DNA here is from genome assembly GCF_053574225.1 of Canis aureus. Classification (NCBI taxonomy): domain Eukaryota; kingdom Metazoa; phylum Chordata; class Mammalia; order Carnivora; family Canidae; genus Canis; species Canis aureus. The sequence goes on from NW_027554523.1 coordinate 3,913, forward strand.
GCGAGTATCCCACCCCAAACATAAGAAATATGTCTGATAAAAGAGTTACTTTGATAGAGTAAATAATAGAGGTTTAAATCCTCTTATTTCTAGAATAATAGGCTTCGAACCTAATCTTAAGAATTCAAAGATCTTCGTGCTACCAAACTTACACTATATTCTACAGTAAGGTCAGCTAAATTAAGCTATCGGGCCCATACCCCGAAAATGTTGGTTTATACCCTTCCCGTACTAATAAAACCCCCTATTCTCACTATTATTATAGCAACTATCATGGCAGGGACCATAATCGTCATACTAAGCTCGCACTGATTACTGATCTGAATTGGATTCGAAATAAACATGCTAGCCATCATCCCTATCCTCATAAAAAAGTATAATCCACGAGCCATAGAAGCCTCTACAAAATATTTTCTTACACAAGCTACTGCCTCAATATTACTAATAATAGGAGTCACCATTAACCTTCTTTACTCCGGCCAATGAGTAATCTCAAAAATCTCAAACCCCATCGCATCCATCATAATAACCACCGCCCTAACAATAAAACTAGGCCTATCTCCATTCCACTTCTGAGTTCCCGAAGTAGCACAAGGAGTAACACTTATATCAGGAATAATCCTACTAACATGACAAAAAATCGCACCTATATCCATCCTATATCAAATCTCCCCATCAATTAACACCAACCTTCTTATACTAATAGCCCTCGCATCCGTTCTAGTAGGAGGCTGAGGCGGACTAAATCAAACTCAACTACGAAAAATCATAGCATACTCCTCCATTGCCCACATAGGCTGAATAGCCGCTATCATTATTTACAACCCTACAATAATAATCCTAAACTTAACTTTATATATTCTAATAACACTATCTACCTTCATACTATTCATATTAAACTCATCCACCACAACCTTATCCTTATCCCACATATGAAATAAATTTCCCCTAATCACCTCCATAATCTTAATCTTAATATTATCCCTAGGAGGACTACCCCCATTATCTGGCTTCATCCCTAAATGAATAATTATTCAAGAATTAACAAAAAATAACATAATTATTATTCCAACACTAATAGCCATCACCGCTCTACTTAACTTATATTTCTACCTGCGACTCACATATAGCACCGCACTTACCATATTCCCGTCCACAAATAACATAAAAATAAAATGACAATTCGAGTACACAAAAAAGGCAACCCTACTACCCCCCTTAATCATTATCTCAACTATACTACTCCCGCTAACACCTATATTATCAGTCTTGGACTAGGAGTTTAGGTTAGACCAGACCAAGAGCCTTCAAAGCTCTAAGCAAGTGCTATACACTTAACCCCTGACCAAATCACCTCTAAGGGCTGCAAGAATCTATCTTACATCAATTGAATGCAAATCAAACACTTTAATTAAGCTAAGCCCTCCCTAGATTGGTGAGCTTCTACCTCACGAAATTTTAGTTAACAGCTAAATACCCTAGTAACTGGCTTCAATCTACCTTCTCCCGCCGCGTAGAAAAAAAAGGCGGGAGAAGCCCCGGCGGCGTCTAGGCTGCTTCTTTGAATTTGCAATTCAATATGAAAATTCACCACAGAGCTTGGCAAAAAGAGGACTTAAACCTCTATTTTTAGATTTACAGTCTAATGCTTTTATCAGCCATTTTACCTATGTTCATTAACCGATGACTGTTCTCTACTAATCACAAAGATATTGGTACTTTATACTTACTATTTGGAGCATGAGCCGGCATAGTAGGCACTGCCTTGAGCCTCCTCATCCGAGCCGAACTAGGTCAGCCCGGTACTTTACTAGGCGACGATCAAATTTATAACGTCGTCGTAACCGCCCATGCTTTCGTAATAATCTTCTTCATAGTCATGCCCATTATAATTGGGGGCTTTGGAAACTGACTAGTGCCATTAATAATTGGTGCTCCGGACATGGCATTCCCCCGAATAAATAACATGAGCTTCTGACTTCTTCCTCCATCTTTTCTTCTACTATTAGCATCTTCTATGGTAGAAGCAGGTGCAGGAACGGGGTGGACCGTTTACCCCCCACTGGCTGGCAATCTGGCCCATGCAGGAGCATCCGTTGATCTTACAATTTTCTCCTTACATTTAGCCGGAGTCTCTTCTATTTTAGGGGCAATTAATTTCATTACTACTATTATCAACATAAAACCCCCTGCAATATCCCAGTATCAAACCCCCCTATTTGTATGATCAGTACTAATTACAGCAGTTCTACTCCTACTATCCCTGCCTGTACTGGCTGCTGGAATTACAATACTTTTAACAGACCGTAATCTTAATACGACATTTTTCGATCCCGCTGGAGGAGGAGACCCTATCCTATATCAACACTTATTCTGATTCTTCGGACATCCTGAAGTTTACATTCTTATCCTGCCAGGGTTCGGAATAATTTCTCACATTGTCACTTACTACTCAGGGAAAAAAGAGCCTTTCGGCTATATAGGAATAGTATGGGCAATAATATCTATTGGGTTTTTAGGCTTTATCGTATGAGCTCACCATATGTTTACTGTAGGAATAGACGTAGACACACGAGCATACTTCACATCCGCCACTATAATTATCGCTATTCCAACAGGAGTAAAAGTATTTAGTTGACTGGCAACACTTCACGGAGGCAATATTAAATGATCTCCAGCTATGCTATGAGCTTTAGGGTTTATTTTCTTATTCACAGTAGGCGGGCTAACAGGCATTGTCCTAGCTAATTCGTCCTTAGACATCGTTCTTCATGATACGTATTATGTTGTAGCTCATTTTCACTATGTGCTCTCAATGGGAGCAGTTTTTGCCATTATGGGAGGATTTGCCCACTGATTCCCCTTATTCTCAGGTTATACTCTTAACGATACTTGAGCAAAGATTCACTTTACAATTATATTTGTGGGAGTAAATATAACTTTCTTCCCTCAGCATTTCCTAGGTTTATCCGGAATACCTCGTCGGTACTCTGACTATCCAGATGCATATACCACCTGAAATACCGTCTCCTCTATAGGATCGTTTATCTCGCTTACAGCGGTGATGCTTATAATTTTTATAATCTGAGAGGCCTTTGCATCCAAACGAGAAGTTGCTATAGTAGAACTTACTACAACTAATATTGAATGACTACATGGATGTCCCCCTCCATATCACACGTTCGAAGAACCTACATATGTAATCCAAAAATAAGAAAGGAAGGAATCGAACCCCCTAAAATTGGTTTCAAGCCAATGTCATAACCACTATGTCTTTCTCAATCAGGAGGTATTAGTAAAATATTACATAACTTTGTCAAGGTTAAATTATAGGTGAAACCCCTATATACCTCTATGGCGTACCCATTTCAACTCGGATTACAGGACGCAACCTCCCCTATTATAGAGGAGCTACTTCATTTTCATGACCATACACTAATAATTGTATTCTTAATCAGTTCTTTAGTTCTCTACATCATTTCCCTAATATTGACTACAAAATTAACTCATACAAGCACAATAGACGCACAGGAAGTAGAAACAGTATGAACTATCCTACCCGCCATTATCCTAATCCTAATCGCTCTACCTTCCCTCCGAATCCTTTATATAATAGACGAAATCAATAACCCCTCTTTAACCGTGAAAACAATAGGCCACCAATGATACTGAAGCTATGAATATACTGATTATGAAGACTTAAACTTTGACTCCTACATAATCCCAACACAAGAATTAAAGCCAGGAGAACTCCGACTATTAGAAGTAGACAACCGAGTTGTCCTCCCAATAGAAATAACCATCCGAATACTTATTTCTTCAGAAGACGTTTTGCATTCATGAGCTGTTCCATCACTAGGTCTAAAAACTGACGCTATTCCAGGACGACTAAACCAAACCACCCTTATAGCCATACGACCGGGACTGTATTATGGCCAGTGCTCTGAAATCTGCGGATCTAACCATAGCTTTATACCCATTGTTCTTGAAATAGTCCCCCTATCTTATTTTGAAACCTGATCTGCCTTAATAGTATAACCTAGACTAGACTTACTCATTAAGAAGCTATAAAGCATTAACCTTTTAAGTTAAAGACTGGGAGTTTTAACCTCCCCTTAATGAAATGCCACAGCTAGACACATCCACCTGATTTATTATAATCTTTTCAATATTTCTCACCCTCTTCATTCTATTCCAACTAAAAATTTCAAATCACCACTACCCGGAAAACCCAATAACCAAGTCTACTAAAATCACTAGTCAACATAATCCTTGAGAAAACAAATGAACGAAAATTTATTCGCCTCTTTCGCTGCCCCCTCAATAATAGGTCTCCCTATTGTAGTACTGATCGTCATATTCCCTTCCATTTTATTCCCAGCACCCAATCGCCTAATCAATAATCGGTTAATCTCCATTCAGCAATGATTAATTCAATTAACATCAAAACAAATACTAGCAATTCATAATCAAAAGGGACGAACCTGAGCTCTCATACTTATATCACTAATTCTATTCATTGGTTCAACTAACCTACTTGGACTACTACCCCACTCATTTACGCCCACGACACAACTCTCTATAAACCTCGGAATAGCAATCCCCCTATGAGCAGGGACAGTAATTACCGGTTTCCGCTATAAGACCAAAGCATCCTTGGCACACTTTCTACCCCAAGGCACCCCTCTTCCCCTAATTCCAATACTAGTAATCATCGAAACTATTAGTCTATTCATTCAACCCATAGCTCTAGCCGTTCGATTAACCGCCAATATTACTGCAGGACACCTCCTAATCCATTTGATTGGAGGGGCTACCTTAGCTCTTATTAATATTAGCGCGACCACAGCTTTCATCACTTTTATTATTTTAATTCTATTTACGATTCTAGAGTTTGCTGTTGCCTTAATTCAAGCCTATGTCTTTACCTTACTAGTAAGTCTATACTTACATGACAACACCTAATGACCCACCAAACTCACGCTTACCATATAGTTAACCCAAGCCCATGACCGCTAACAGGAGCCCTTTCTGCCCTTCTTATAACATCGGGTCTTATCATATGATTTCACTATAACTCAATATCCCTACTTACATTAGGATTCACAACCAACCTGCTAACCATATACCAGTGATGACGAGATGTGATCCGAGAAGGCACATTCCAAGGACATCACACCCCTATTGTACAAAAAGGACTACGGTACGGAATAGTTCTTTTTATTGTATCAGAAGTATTTTTCTTTGCAGGCTTCTTTTGAGCCTTTTACCATTCCAGCCTAGCCCCTACTCCTGAACTTGGAGGTTGCTGACCTCCCACCGGCATTATTCCTCTTAACCCACTAGAAGTTCCTCTACTCAACACCTCAGTCCTCCTAGCCTCCGGAGTATCTATTACTTGAGCCCATCATAGTTTAATAGAAGGCAATCGTAAACACATACTTCAAGGCCTATTTATTACAATCTCCTTAGGCGTATATTTTACACTATTACAGGCCTCCGAATACTACGAGACATCTTTTACAATCTCCGACGGAGTGTACGGATCTACCTTTTTTATAGCTACTGGGTTTCACGGACTACATGTAATTATTGGCTCCACATTCCTTATCGTGTGCTTTCTCCGACAACTATACTACCACTTCACATCAAACCACCACTTCGGATTTGAAGCCGCTGCATGATATTGACACTTTGTTGATGTAGTCTGACTATTCTTATATGTATCTATTTATTGATGAGGATCCTATTTCTTTAGTATAACTAGTACAATTGACTTCCAATCAGTTAGCTCCAGATCAACCTGGAAAGAAGTAATAAACGTAATACTAACCTTGATAACTAATGTAACCCTAGCGTCCTTACTTGTACTAATCGCATTCTGACTTCCCCAACTAAATATTTATACAGACAAGACAAGCCCCTACGAATGTGGTTTTGACCCCATGGGATCTGCTCGCCTACCTTTCTCTATAAAATTCTTCCTAGTTGCCATCACATTCCTGCTTTTCGACCTAGAAATCGCACTCCTACTCCCACTTCCCTGAGCGTCACAAACCAACAAGTTGACAACAATACTTATCATAGCACTCCTACTAATCTCCCTCCTAGCTGCAAGCCTAGCGTACGAATGAACCGAAAAGGGGCTAGAATGAACCGAATATGATAATTAGTTTAAGCCAAAACAAATGATTTCGACTCATTAGATTATGATTTATCTCATAATTATCATATGTCCATAGTATATATTAATATCTTTCTGGCATTCATTCTTTCTCTAATAGGTATACTTGTTTATCGATCACACCTAATATCATCGCTACTATGCTTAGAGGGCATAATATTATCACTATTTGTAATAATATCTGTAACTATTCTCAACAACCACCTTACATTAGCCAGCATGATACCAATCGTACTACTAGTATTTGCTGCCTGCGAAGCAGCATTAGGACTATCTCTACTAGTTATAGTATCTAACACCTACGGGACTGATTACGTACAAAACCTAAACCTCTTACAATGCTAAAAATTATCATCCCCACTATCATACTGATCCCCCTTACATGAGTATCAAAGCCTAACATAATCTGAATTAACACGACAACATATGGTTTGCTAATCAGCTTAATCAGCTTATTCTACCTGAATCAACCAAATGATAATACATTGAACCCCTCCTTAATATTTTTCTCTGACTCCCTATCAGCACCGCTACTAGCACTTACAACATGACTTCTACCCCTTATACTTATAGCAAGCCAACACCATTTATCAAAAGAACCCTTAACTCGAAAAAAACTATATATTTCAATACTGATTCTTCTCCAGTTGTTCCTAATTATAACTTTCACCGCCTCTGAACTTATCTTCTTTTACATCCTATTTGAGGCAACACTAATCCCAACCCTGATCATTATTACCCGATGGGGGAATCAAACTGAACGACTAAACGCAGGGCTCTACTTCTTATTTTATACTTTAATAGGATCTCTCCCACTCCTAGTAGCTCTCCTTTACATCCACAATTTCATGGGCTCCCTAAATTTTCTCATAATTCAATACTGAATTCAACCTCTGCCAAACTCCTGATCTAATGTTTTCTTATGATTGGCATGCATGATAGCATTCATAGTAAAGATACCTCTATACGGCCTCCACTTGTGACTACCAAAAGCACACGTAGAGGCCCCTATTGCCGGCTCCATGGTACTTGCCGCCGTACTCCTGAAATTAGGAGGCTATGGCATGATACGAATTACAACCCTACTAAACCCCCTGACCAACTTCATAGCGTATCCTTTCATAATATTATCTCTATGAGGCATAATCATAACAAGCTCTATCTGTCTCCGTCAAACAGATCTAAAATCCCTAATTGCATACTCCTCAGTTAGTCATATGGCACTCGTTATTGTAGCGGTTCTTATTCAAACACCATGAAGTTATATAGGTGCAACAGCCCTAATAATTGCCCATGGTTTAACATCCTCGATGCTATTCTGCTTAGCCAACTCCAATTACGAACGAATCCATAGCCGTACTATGATTCTCGCACGAGGACTTCAAACCCTCCTTCCCCTGATAGCAGCCTGATGGTTATTAGCAAGCCTCACAAATCTGGCTCTTCCTCCAACAATTAATCTTATCGGAGAACTATTTGTAGTGATATCCTCATTCTCATGATCCAACATTACTATTATTCTAATAGGAATTAACATCACCATCACTGCCCTATACTCACTTTATATACTAATCACCACACAGCGTGGTAAATATTCCCACCATATCAAAAATATCAAACCGTCATTCACACGAGAAAATGCCCTAATAACCTTGCATCTACTGCCTCTACTCCTCCTATCCCTTAACCCTAAAATTATTCTCGGTCCCATCTACTGTAAGCATAGTTTAACAAAAACATTAGATTGTGAATCTAATAATAAAAGCTCAAACCTTTTTGCTTACCGAAAAAGTACTGCAAGAACTGCTAACTCATGCTCCCATGTATAAGAACATGGCTTTTTCAACTTTTATAGGATAGAAGTAATCCATTGGTCTTAGGAACCAAAAAATTGGTGCAACTCCAAATAAAAGTAATAAATATATTTACTTCATGCATAATCACAGCTCTAGTCATTCTTACTTTGCCCATCATTATAACCTCTACTAAACTCTACAAAAATAAGCTATACCCATACTATGTAAAAACCGCTACTTCTTACGCATTCATAATTAGCATAATTCCCACAATAATATTCATCTACTCAGGACAGGAAACAATTGTTTCAAACTGACATTGAATAACAATCCAGACCATAAAACTATCCATGAGTTTTAAATTAGACTACTTCTCAATAATCTTTGTGCCCGTAGCCCTTTTTGTCACGTGGTCTATTATAGAGTTTTCTATATGATATATACACTCCGATCCTTATATTAACCGATTTTTCAAGTATCTTCTCTTATTTCTTATTACTATAATAGTCTTAGTCACCGCAAACAACATATTCCAACTATTCATTGGCTGAGAAGGAGTTGGCATTATATCATTTTTACTTATTGGATGATGATACGGCCGAACCGATGCAAATACAGCTGCCCTACAAGCTATCCTCTATAACCGTATTGGAGATGTAGGCTTCATTATAACCATAGCATGGTTTCTATTGAACTTAAACACATGAGACCTTCAACAAATCTTTATTACAACAAACGATAATTTTAATTTGCCGCTACTTGGCTTACTATTAGCAGCTACCGGTAAATCTGCTCAATTCGGCTTACATCCCTGACTCCCCTCAGCCATAGAAGGCCCCACTCCTGTATCAGCCCTACTTCACTCAAGCACAATAGTTGTAGCAGGAGTATTTCTTCTTATCCGCTTTCATCCACTAATAGAGCATAATCAAACTATTCAAACCCTCACTTTATGCTTAGGGGCTATTACTACACTATTTACTGCAATCTGCGCTCTTACACAGAACGATATCAAAAAAATTGTAGCGTTCTCTACCTCAAGCCAACTAGGCCTAATAATAGTAACAATTGGCATTAACCAGCCTTACCTAGCCTTCTTACACATCTGCACTCACGCATTTTTTAAAGCTATGTTATTCATATGTTCAGGGTCAATTATCCACAGCCTAAACGATGAACAAGACATTCGAAAGATAGGTGGCCTATTTAAAGTCCTTCCCTTCACCACAACTTCCCTGATTGTCGGAAGCCTCGCATTAACAGGCATACCTTTCCTTACAGGATTCTACTCCAAAGACCTGATCATCGAGTCCGCTAACACGTCGAATACCAACGCCTGAGCCCTCTTAATTACACTCGTTGCCACATCCCTAACCGCTGCCTACAGCACCCGAATTATATTCTTCGCTCTACTAGGCCAGCCCCGCTTCTCCCCTATAATCCTTATCAACGAGAATAATCCTCTCCTAATTAACTCTATTAAACGACTCCTTATCGGAAGTGTATTTGCAGGATACATTATCTCCCACAGCATCACACCCACCACCATCCCACAGATAACTATGCCTCATTATCTAAAAATGATAGCCCTTGCAGTAACTATCTTGGGTTTCATCCTGGCACTAGAACTAAACCTTACCATACAAGGACTCAAATTTAACTATCCATCTAATTACTTTAAATTTTCCACCCTCCTTGGCTATTATCCAACCATTATGCACCGCCTCACACCTAAAACAAGTTTAACCATCAGCCAGAAATCAGCATCTATACTTCTGGACTCCATCTGACTAGAAAACATCCTACCCAAATCAATCTCGTATTTCCAAATAAAATCTTCTACCCTTATTTCAAATCAAAAGGGTCTCATCAAGCTCTATTTCCTATCGTTCATACTAACTATAATTCTCAGCCTACTAATCCTTAATTACCACGGGTAACTTCCATGATAACCAACACACCAGTTAACAGCGACCAACCTGTAACAATCACCAACCAGGTTCCATAACTATATAAAGCCGCAATACCCATAGCCTCTTCACTAAAAAACCCAGAGTCCCCCGTATCATAAATTACCCAATCCCCTATTCCATTAAACTTTAATACTACCTCCACCTCATCATCCTTCAAAATATAGCAAGCAGTCAACAACTCAGACAATAGACCAGTAATAAAAGCCGCTAGAACAGCCTTATTTGAAACTCACACCTCAGGGTATTGCTCAGTAGCCATAGCAGTTGTATAACCAAATACTACTAATATACCCCCCAAATAAATTAAAAACACTATCAGCCCTAAAAAAGAACCCCCAAAATTCAGAACAATCGCACAACCAATCCCACCGCTAATAATTAGCACAAGCCCACCATAAATAGGAGATGGTTTAGTGGCAAAACCCACAAAACTCATCACAAAAACGATACTTAAAATAAATACAATGTATGTTATCATTATTCCTACATGGAATTTAACCATGACTAATGACATGAAAAATCATCGTTGTATTTCAACTATAAGAACATTAATGACCAACATTCGAAAAACCCACCCACTAGCCAAAATTGTCAACAATTCATTCATTGACCTCCCAGCGCCATCTAACATCTCTGCTTGATGGAATTTCGGGTCCTTATTAGGAGTATGCTTGATTCTACAGATTCTAACAGGTTTATTTCTAGCTATACACTACACATCGGACACGGCCACAGCTTTTTCATCGGTCACCCACATCTGTCGAGACGTTAACTACGGCTGAATTATCCGCTATATACATGCAAATGGCGCTTCCATATTCTTCATCTGCCTATTCATACATGTGGGACGAGGCCTATACTATGGATCCTATGTATTCATAGAAACATGAAACATTGGAATTGTACTACTATTCGCAACCATAGCCACAGCATTCATAGGCTATGTACTGCCGTGAGGACAAATATCATTTTGAGGGGCAACTGTAATCACTAACCTTCTCTCCGCCATCCCCTATATCGGAACCAACTTAGTAGAGTGAATCTGAGGTGGCTTCTCAGTAGACAAAGCAACCTTAACACGATTCTTTGCATTTCATTTTATCTTTCCATTCATCATCGCAGCTCTAGCAATAGTACACCTCCTATTTCTACACGAAACCGGATCCAACAACCCCTCAGGAATCACATCAGACTCAGACAAAATTCCGTTTCACCCCTACTACACAATTAAAGATATCCTAGGAATCCTACTCCTGCTCCTAGTCTTAATATCACTAGTTTTATTTTCACCAGACCTATTAGGAGATCCAGACAACTACACCCCTGCAAACCCCCTAAACACCCCTCCACATATCAAACCTGAATGATACTTCCTATTCGCCTATGCCATCCTACGATCTATCCCTAATAAATTAGGAGGTGTACTCGCCCTAGTATTCTCCATCCTAATTTTAGCATTCATTCCATTCCTCCACACATCTAAGCAACGCAGTATAATATTCCGACCCCTCAGCCAATGCCTATTCTGACTTTTAGTCGCCGATCTTCTCACTTTAACTTGGATTGGAGGACAGCCAGTTGAACACCCTTTCATCATTATCGGACAGGTCGCCTCAATTCTATATTTCACCATCCTATTGATTCTAATGCCAACAATTAGCGTTATCGAAAATAATCTTCTAAAATGAAGAGTCTTTGTAGTATAATCATTACCTTGGTCTTGTAAACCAAAAATGGAGAGTAGTCGCCCTCCCTAAGACTCAAGGAAGAAGCTCTTGCTCCACCATCAGCACCCAAAGCTGAAATTCTTCTTAAACTATTCCCTGACACCCCCTACATTCATATATTGGACCACCTCTACTGTGCTATGTCAGTATCTCCAAAAAATCCTTCTTTCCCTCCCCTATGTACGTCGTGCATTAATGGCTTGCCCCATGCATATAAGCATGTACATGATATTATATCTTTACATAGGACATGTCTAGTCCAATTCCACAACCCATTGATCCTCAACAGTAACTAGATGCATATCACTTAGTCCAATAAGGGCTTAATCACCATGCCTCGAGAAACCATCAATCCTTGCCTGTAATGTCACTCTTCTCGCTCCGGGCCCATGCTAATGTGGGGGTTACTATCATGAAACTATACCTGGCATCTGGTTCTTACCTCAGGGCCATGACTCTATTTATTCCAATCCTACTAATTCTCGCAAATGGGACATCTCGATGGACTAGTGACTAATCAGCCCATGATCACACATAACTGTGGTGTCATGCATTTGGTATCTTTTATTTTTAGGGGGGGAATCTGCTATCACTCATCTATGACCGCAACGGCACTAACTCTAACTTATCTTCTGCTCTCAGGGAATATGCCCGTCGCGGCCCTAATGCAGTCAAATAACTTGTAGCTGGACTTATTCATTATCATTTATCAACTCACGCATAAAATCAAGGTGCTATTCAGTCAATGGTTTCAGGACATATAATTCTAGGACACACGTGTGTACACGTACGTACACGTGTGTACACGTACGTACACGTGTGTACACGTACGTACACGTGTGTACACGTACGTACACGTGTGTACACGTACGTACACGTGTGTACACGTACGTACACGTACGTACACGTACGTACACGTACGTACACGTACGTACACGTACGTACACGTGTGTACACGTACGTACACGTGTGTACACGTACGTACACGTGTGTACACGTACGTACACGTGTGTACACGTACGTACACGTGTGTACACGTACGTACACGTGTGTACACGTACGTACACGCGCAAGACATTAAGTTAACTTATACAAACCCCCCTTACCCCCCATAAACTCATGTCATCTATTATACACTTATTTATGTCCTGCCAAACCCCAAAAACAGGACTAAGTGCATACAATACTCACAAGCTTTATTTAAATTGTATACAAATGTATTGCTACTCTAGTTAACTTAACACAACAGTCTTACACGCATTCGATCTCGTGGTCTATCTATAGATAGCATCCCCTTTTTTTTTCCTCTCATATTTACTATGTATTTTATTTATTATACACACTACAATTTCAGTATAAGTTAATGTAGCTTAATTAATAAAGCAAGGCACTGAAAATGCCAAGATGAGTCGCACGACTCCATAAACACAAAGGTTTGGTCCTAGCCTTCCTATTAGTTCTTAGTAGACTTACACATGCAAGTCTCCACGCCCCAGTGAGAATGCCCTTAAAATCAGCAGTGATCTAAAGGAGCAGGTATCAAGCACACTCTTAAGTAGCTCATAACACCTTGCTAAGCCACACCCCCACGGGATACAGCAGTGATAAAAATTAAGCCATAAACGAAAGTTTGACTAAGCCATACTAAAAAGGGTTGGTAAATTTCGTGCCAGCCACCGCGGTCATACGATTAACCCAAACTAATAGGCCCACGGCGTAAAGCGTGTTTAAGATACCTTTGCACTAAAGTTAAAACTTAACTAAGCCGTAAAAAGCTACAGTTACCATAAAATAGACCACGAAAGTGACTTTATAATAATCTGACTACACGATAGCTAAGACCCAAACTGGGATTAGATACCCCACTATGCTTAGCCCTAAACATAGATAATTTTACAACAAAATAATTCGCCAGAGGACTACTAGCAATAGCTTAAAACTCAAAGGACTTGGCGGTGCTTTATATCCCTCTAGAGGAGCCTGTTCTATAATCGATAAACCCCGATAAACCTCACCACCCTTTGCTAATTCAGTCTATATACCGCCATCTTCAGCAAACCCTCAAAAGGTAGAATAGTAAGCACAATCATTTTACATAAAAAAGTTAGGTCAAGGTGTAACTTATGGGGTGGGAAGAAATGGGCTACATTTTCTACCCAAGAACATTCCACGAACGTTTTTATGAAATTAAAAACTGAAGGAGGATTTAGTAGTAAATTAAGAATAGAGAGCTTAATTGAATAGGGCCATGAAGCACGCACACACCGCCCGTCACCCTCCTCAAGTAATAAGACACAACCATAACCATATTAACTTAACTAAGACACAAGAGGAGACAAGTCGTAACAAGGTAAGCATACCGGAAGGTGTGCTTGGATTAATCAAAGTGTAGCTTAACTAAAGCGTCTGGCCTACACCCAGAAGATTTCATTACTTATGACCACTTTGAACAAAAGCTAGCCCAACTAACCCCAAACTTAAGTATCACAGACATATAAAGTAAAACATTTAGTTAAATAATAAAAGTATAGGAGATAGAAATTTTAATTGGAGCGATAGAGATAGTACCGTAAGGGAATGATGAAAGACATCTTAACAGTATTAAACAGCAAAGATTACCCCTTTTACCTTTTGCATAATGAACTAGCCAGAAACGACTTAACAAAGAGAACTTAAGCTAAGCTCCCCGAAACCAGACGAGCTACCCATAAACAATCTAAAAGGATCAACTCATCTATGTAGCAAAATAGTGAGAAGATTTGTGGGTAGAGGTGAAAAGCCTAACGAGCCTGGTGATAGCTGGTTGCCCACAAACAGAATTTTAGTTCAACTTTAAATTTACCTAAAAAAAAACAAAATTTTAATGTAAATTTAAAATATAGTCTAAGAAGGTACAGCTTCTTAGAATCAGGATACAACCTTTATTAGAGAGTATATACTAACATCACCATAGTTGGCTTAAAAGCAGCCACC
>NW_027554524.1:0-62810 GCF_053574225.1 Canis aureus
TACAGTGTCTTTCCCATATTTGCCCCGTAACTGTTTCTTAAATGAGTTAGTGTTTTAATGATCTGGTCTGTTTGCCTTCCAAACTATAAAGGACATTTTAATGTACACATATACATGTTGATCTGTGTCCCTGAACATGATAAGAGAAAAAAAATGATCTTGAATAAGTTTAAACAGCTTTTTTAAAAAGAGGCAATTGTGAAAAAAGTTAAAGCCAGAGGAAAATGCTAAACAAAATGTAGCTGAAAACTTCGAGAGGTTTAAGAGATTCAACATAGTAATTTAGAAAGTATAAAATGAAACTAACCCAATTTTCAAGTAAATAAGTGACTTTCTGGAAAATATGATGATAAATGGAAAAGACTAGCTAATTTTTAGAAATCCACCAAAGAATGAAAAGTGTAACAGGTAGACAAAAAACAAGTATTTGTTGTGTATCTCTATCTAGTACATAGCCTTGTAAGATCTGAGAAACCAAGATTTAGATCCACTGATTTAAACTCTTCGCTACATCTCTCAGGATTGATATGACAGCTTTGACTTTTTAAGAATGACTACTTTTAATCCGGTAACAATTGAAGAAAATCTATGCAAAAATTTTACATTTTCTTTTTCCTCCATTTACTGGAGTAAAGATCCCATACATTTTACATATTTTCCTATTAAAAACAAGTTTACCAACCGGAAATTTTGATTTTTCTAGCTTGCCATTACTTTCCTAATGTCATTCAGTCAGTTATCATCAATTGTCTGCAACTGTCTTCACTTCAAACTTGCTGGAGTGGTCAGTCACATCCTGGTGCTGTTTCATAGAAGTGCTTGTTCATGTCACTATATTTAAGACTGTGTCAGTATTTCCATTAAGAAACTTTTTTTTTTCATTCCCTAGGGCTTCTAAATAAGTCATAAAAATTCAAGCCCAGCTCAAAGCTGGCATAAAAGGGCCTTTTTTTCTTCTCTTATGTATAAGGAACATAAGTGCATAACTCCCACTAATTCTAAATTTGGTTAGGCTTGTAAACTCTACACACTGAAGAAGAGACCAAATAAGATCCATTGACACTTCTCCAGTCTGGGACTAAAAAGGATGTCAAAAAGTTTTTACTGTCTGTGAAAATAACAAGACATTCTATTTAATGAATATGGAAGTGGTTTCTTTTCTTTCTTTCTTTTTTGGTTAACTGCAGTTAGTTTTTCCCTTCTGCCTCCCTACTTTGTTTCTAAAATTAAACAGGTATTTTTCTATGTCAAAATGTGTCTTGTTGATGTAACAGAATTTTTACTCAGAATAAATACGTGTTTTCTTCCAGACCAGAATTTTGGTACTTTTAAATTTTGGAAACTCCTGTTCTTGTTTTCTATTAGAAATTATATCATTTATAGTTGTGAGTTTTGAGGAAGCAACAAAGTAACAATTTTGTTCACTCACAAAAGAAATGGTTCTTTTACAAATTTTGAATTTTTCTCTTAGTTTTCAGTTTAGGTCAAGGAAGGCCGTTTAAAATACAATTGCATAATGCCCCTTTTCTCCTTTTCTTCTTTAACAACTTTGTTACCCAATTTCTCTCATTTTCACTGTACTAAAGAAGGAAATAGTCAAGGATATTTTTATAAATCCAAGAGTGAACTTTAATGGCTCCTCTAGTTCAATTCTTGAATTTGCAGGTTAGAAAATTGTTTTAGGCTCTATTCTAGGCATTGAAATTGTTAGTGTTTTTGGATGAGTTGCTTAGTTGTTTGGAGATATGATCCAGATCCTTGGTACAATAAGTCTGATTGCTTTGGGCAATTTCAGGTACTTAATTGACTTTTACTTTTAAATAAAAGTAAATACTTAAGTCATTTTTTGTTGAACTTTTGAGAACTTAGGCAGGGTATATGTTCATTTAAAAAACGTTCTCTATTTTAATGGCTGCAGTGGAAAGATCTTTACATATGTTTATGGACTGCAGGCTGTAATAGGCATCGTTACCTAGGGGTCATCCTTTGGTTACTAAGGGAAATATGAATAGTTTGCAGAAAACGCCTGAAACTTAATACTGCTGGTTTGTGTGTGTGTGTCTGCATGTGTGTGTAGTCATAGTGGTGAAAGAAATTGGATGTAGTTAGGAAAACAAAGTGGCTTTTCAAAATGACCAGTGGTATCTTCCTTCTGCCTTGTGTGGACACTGGAGACCTTGAATCCTTACCTGATAGTGGCCAGAAAAAAACTTGAGTGATAATAACAACCCAAATTGAAAATGGTTTGGGGAAGATAGACTAGTCTCAGGTTTAAGCACAACATTGCTCATCTATTTCCAACAATTTTAGATCTTTCCAGTCTGAAAAGCAAGCTATGAAAATACTCACAGATTTGGGCAACCCTGAAGTGATGGCACTGTGGCCAGGATGCTCTCAAGTGCATGTTGTGTCTCTCTTGCCATCCTGCACTTCAGAGAGGATTAAAAACAGTTTCTTGCCTACCGGCTTCAGTGCTTTAGAGCATCTTTGATACAGTGACCAAGATGAACATCTTTGACAGAAAGAATGTATTCCCTTTTTGGTGCCATTATACACTACACTACACACACACACACACACACACAGAGTACACAAAAGCAATTTTGCCTTTGATCAAGTGTCATTAAATAAAAAGAACAAAAAAAAAGTTTTCAGTGGTGATTTTGAGAGAAATATTTTGGTGATATAAAAACAGAAAACAACACAAATGAAAATGAAACCTTTTCAAGTGCTAAAAAGTAGTCAGAGACAATCATTCATGAAGTGAGATTTCCAAGAAACAGTTTGCTTCTTTTAAATTTTCACATAGTTGATTGTGTATTTAAAATTTAGAACTGATAGTCCCTTCGATCAAGCCAGGTTCAGGTTATGGTGGACAAAGCTCTTAGTATGGCAGAGACATTTCAAGTAAGAATGCCCTGTTCTGCCAAGACTGTCATTATGACACTAAAATGTAGCCTTTTGCTAAGGGCCAGAATTCAGTCTCTCCTTCCAGTTTCTACACTGATTTAGACAACAGATGCATAAAAGGCAACGTGGTATTCAGGATCATTTGTCACATGGCTTCAGGGCAAGAGGATGGCTATCTGGCAAGAGGGGGAATTCCTTAAATGTTACTGGGTCTTACATTTCTAAATGTAAAATCCCTGGCCAGAAGTTATTTGGTGCCAAGTGCCTTTGGTGTGATGTCTTCGCCTGAGCACAAAACTAGATGGTTATAATATTGTGGCTGCTTGAGAACCCACATAGCTTTTGCTAGTTTGCAACTGAGGTTGACTGCCATTGTTTTGCATTTTCTTTTATCATTGTCTTGACTTCATTTTATCTCTCTTGGTGTTCCCCCCCACTCCTCAATTCTTTCTGAGCTGCTAAATCTATCCAGTTGGATCAAGGAATTTTTTCACAACCTTGTCAGTAGTGCAGTTGGTCTTGTCTTAGTTTTTATTGTGTCTCCTGGGTTCCTTTACTTTAGACCTTTCCAGAAAAATGGCACCAGTTCAGATTTACTCATAACCCATGGGGCCTCTGGTTTATCTAACCTGTGTTCTTTTTTCCTTCAGGAGGTTTTTTATTTATATTTTTTCTTAAAATGTGCTTTAAAAAGTACAAACATAAATCATCTGGAATAGTAATTTTCAACTATCTTGAAAGGTGTTTGAGGACTATTTCATGGTTACTATGATTGAAGCAGTAAAATTTAGTTTATAGTTACAATAACTTTCCTCTCATTAGGAAAATATAAAAAATCTCAACGTTATGATTTCATGACATATTACCAACCCCTAAATACCATTCCTAATTCCCACCCTCTGACATACACACTCAGTGAAATGCTAATAGGAAGCTCAGAACAAAAAGACAAAGGCAAATGATCTATGTTCTATTTGATCTCATCCTGTCTCTCAGGTACTTTAACTAAAATTATGGTATAAATGAGTAGGGACTCTGGAAACAATACAAGTTTAATCTGTATTTTGACTATAGTTAAATTCCTACTGTTTCATATGTGGTTTGAAAAATGACTTTATTGGGTTCAAATTTTCTCTGTAGTAAGCCTCCATACCTGACCTGAAAATTAGCCACTTGTAGATTAGGCCACAGGAAGTTATAATGTGGAAAGAGCAGAAACCAATTGCCTTTGAAACCAGGAGCTCCATATTCAGCTGAACTGCTAGCAGCTAGGTATGTGTTCCAAGGCAAGTTCTTTTATTAACCAGGGCCTTGGTTTTCCTTCACTTGTAAAATGGGGATGCATAAGTATTTTATACCTTTGAAAATCTGAGATTCTGCGAAAAAGTAGAGGGAGAAAAAGAAGGCTACAGTTGACAAAGTCATAGTTAAGTGCATACCATTTTATCACTACAAATTTGGACTCTGAGCTCAGGAACATTTCAAAGGAGCTTCAGGGAGCTTGGCCACAGGAGCCCCCATGGTAGTAGGAAAGGACCTTGCCCAGGGAGGGTTTTGTACCTTAAGGGTAGGTTAGGATGCCAAGAGTGGAGAGGGCTTATGATTAAATATGTCAGTGTGTTCTTTATGTCTTGTGTCATTTTTAGGTAGACCTATCCCAAAAAAACATAAAAACAAACTTTTATTATTTTAATTGTACATTTATATACTTGTACATTGTACAAGTATATAAAAAGATAAAGATAAATTGTACATTTATCTACCTAAACTTTTTTGTAAATTATATGAAGTAGTGATCTGATTTCTGTTTTTTCCTCAACACCATTTGTCCCAACACAACTTACTGAGTACTTCCACATTTCCTTACATATTTGAAATGCTACCTTTATTATACCTTACCTTCCTTTTAATGTGTCTATTTCTAGACTCTAATGTATTCCACCAAACTTTTAAAATATTTCTACATCAGTAGCACACTGTTTTTGTGACTGGAGCCTTATTGTGCATTTTGACATATGGCAGGGAATGTCTGCTGTCCGTGTTTTCAAAATACTCTCATCAAGGCACTTAAGATTTTCTTTTCCAGTTGAACTTTGGACAAGATTGACAAGTTTCATTTAAAAAATTTCATTGGAAATTCATCTGGGATTGCATTGAATTTATATAGTAATTTGGGGAATATCTCTATCCTTATTATATCATCTTTCCACTCAGTCTTTCCATTTATGCTGATTATTTTTCAGGATATTCAATAAATTTTTATAGTTTTCTTTACATAAGGTTTACATACTTCTCATTAAATTATTAGATGTTTTATTTTTTCATTTTTATTGTTTCCATTGTGGATGAATTCCAATCTATTACATATTATCATATTTATCACTGATATATAATAGGAAATCTGTTGAGGTTTGTGTATTTTTCTTATACCATCTTATATTTTCTTTTACCTGATTGTCAGAGGATGAATAAACATCCAACTTTCAAATAGTAACAGCTTTATGTACTTATTCTGCTCTTTTCTCTCTTGCCCTTATTCCCTCCCTCCAGTTATTACATTCCATTGACCAAATTTTCCAAAACAATGTTGGATAATAGTAGTGATGGCAGGCATCAAAGGGAATTTTTCTTATATTTTACTGTTAAGTATAACGTTTGCAGAAAATTTCTGATGTCATCACTTTGTCAAGGTAAGGGATTCTCTTTCCATTCCTAGATTATTTAATAAGAGATTCTCCCCACTCCCAAAATGTACACATAACTAAATAGGTTATTATAATGATCAGATGCTAATTCCACAATTTTTAATACCATTTGACTGTCCTCTTTTAATCTGTTTGTGTAGAGTAAGTTTCTTAGGGTTTAACCTCCTTGAATTCTTTTTCTTTTTTTTTTAGATTTTATTTATTTATTCCTGAGAGACAGAGAGAGGCAGAGACACAGGCAGAGGGAGAAGCAGGCTCCATGCAGGGAGCCCGATGTGGGACTTGAAACTGGGACTCCAGAATCACACCCTAGGCCGATGGCAGCGCTAAACCGCTGAGCCACCAGGGCTGCCCTTATTTAATCATTTTATATCAAAATTCTCAAGTGAGCTTTATCTATAATTTTCTTTTGTTCTAACACTCTCCTTGCACAATTTTGATATTAGAGGTATACCAGGCTTGTGGAATGAGCTAGAAAATACTTCATCTTTTCCTACTCTGGAAAAGTTTAAACAACGTAAGGATTAGTTTTTCTGTATATCTTGAGGATTGGAAAGAGTTCATCTATGAAATCATCTTGGCCTGGGATCCCTTGGTTCTCTACTTTCTCTCACATGCTCTTCATCTTTCCCTCCATATCATGAACAATTATCTCTGCTTTATCTTCCAGATCACTCATTTGGTCATCAGCTTTGCCCCATCCATTCTATTGGTCAGCCTTTCTACTTCTTTTAATTTTGGTGTCTTGTTTTTTATTTTCTAAGAACATCATTTTTTTTCTTATCACTCCTTTTTCATAGCAGTCATAACCCCTGTAGAGATCAGAAGTTATCTGAATCTCTACTCTGCATCTCTTAATGGCCTTTATGCCTTTGCTAGGAGTCATCTTTGCTAGGTCCCCTAACTTGTTTAAAGAACATTTGTAGAAACTGTGTCCTGGATTCAGGTAATCTAGAGGTGCTCTACAGACTCAGCAAGGAAAAGCATGGGCTAGCTCTTCTGATGTCTGTTCTATAACTGGTAACCTTCATGATTCTTCCCATGGCCCACTTTGTTCTCTATAAATTCCTGGCTTGTAGTGTCTTCTGTGCCCTGTTGGGAAAAGCAGCTCACACTCTACCACACTCTGCCACTTGTTTTGAGTTGTAGTTCTCTGTGTAGATTTCCTCATCAATTTAGTCTGCATTTCATCTTTTGTGAATTTCTCAATTTTTCTGATTTGATGGTGGTGCCATTTATTGTTTTCAAGCATTGCTAGGCACTTGTTTTTAAATTTACATCCCATAATTTTAATGGGATTTTGAGAGACATAAGTAAAGCTTCTTCAGTGCACCATCTTAAAGGGAACTCTGTAATATAGACTGTTGTCAGTAAATGTTTTTCTCAAAGATGTTTGTTGCTGATAGTTTTTAGTGGGAATTTACACACATTCAGAATTATGTATAGATTTTGAATATCAAAGGAATAATAAATAAAGAGTAATTTCATACAGAATGGAACATGGGAACTCCTGGAAAAATCTTGCTGGGTTTCATGTACATAAACATGACACATTATGATGATAAGACTTTCCAAACTTCAGTGCTTGAAATAAAAAGGTAAATATAATTTAAATAAAAAATACTTGTAATTATGACATGATATTGTAGTAGTTGGTAGTCATAGACCTAATAAATGCTACACTTTTGAAATGTGATTTTTTTTGAAATGTGATAGTATCCATTTCAAATCTGAATGGATACTATTTTACCCTCTAGTTGAGCATGTGGCAGGACTTGCTAGAACTAACTTTTCTTTTCACCCTTCCAGTGGAAAACCTAAGTTCTTTGTGAGTGAGTACTGTTGGGAATTTTTAAGTAAAAAAAAGTGGCTAAGAATTCCATTCCTTTTCCCCAATCATTCCGTCAAGCAAATCGATTAATGGAGCATTGAATAATCATATACTTCAGATTGTTAGGTTTTTTTTTTTTACTCTTTTGTACTTGGATTACTTAATAATTTTTAGCTATTGCTATAAATATAGCTGATTAAAGTTATATATCAAAGTAAAGAGATGCCATGGGAGAGAAACTGTTATCATATTTCAAAAATATCATATTAAAGAGCTGCATATTAAAATTTACATATTTGATTTATTTTGAAAATGTCAGAATATCTTGACTTTCTCTAATTTCTTTCTTTTCCTTTCTTCCTTCCTTCCCTACCTTCCCCTCCTCCTTCAATCCCCTTCTCCAGTCTCTCTCTCTCTCTCTTTTTATTAAAGAGTAAAATGCATGATCTTTATTTAGGGCTCTGCTATCCAGATTCTTCCTCAGTTTGTTCGACTGTGGCTAAGCTGACTGAATATTTCACCACATTCTCATGTCTCTGGGCAGTGGTAGACTGACCACAGAATACTTTTCTATGAGTTTTCTTTCTTCCCTCAGGGATATTCTTGATTGTCCAGCTGTCAACATGTGGAGACTGTGCTATTTATACAGTAATTAATTTAAAATAGGCCACTGTTCCTAATGTCTTTCCTAGAGTAGCACCCTCTTTTATTTGGACCTAACATTTCCAGAGTCTTTTGCTTGTGATGACTTTATTGTCATGATGTTAGGCAATATCTGCTCTATGGGGTGGGTCTTTCTCTGGATTATATAGCAAATGCTTTGGTATATCCTTTGAAGCACTAGAATCATTTCGATGAGGTCAAGGGCTTTACATATTATCACTGGTTGATATGCTGTTGGGCAAAAAGAATAAACAGTAAATATCAGAGCTAATTTTTAGCCGGACATTGCAGCAAATCCCTTCACAAGGGTTTTTTTTTTTTTTTTTCCTGGAATATAGGGATTTGAAGGGCTTTCTTTTCCAACAAACCTGCATACCCTCTGTGGGAGATGCTAATGGGCAGCAATATATCCAAGCACTTATTCTAAGAAAATATTAAATGAAGGCTTTGAAATGAAGAAGAAGAAAGAAATGCTGGAAAGCCAGCTTGAGATCATGGAACATACATTGCTAGGAACAGACAGCTCATATGCCACAGACAGAAAAGGAGTATTTTTTAATACTTAACCATGACGGATTTGAAAGGGACAACTGTGGTTATAAAGTGCAGAATAGTTGTTACTCCTATGTATTGGCTTTATATCGGTACATAACAAATTACCACCAACAGCAACTTAATACCATTTATTACCTCTGAGTTTTATAAGCCAGAAGTCTGGCATTCATGACTGGATTCTCTACTCATAGTCTCACTACGTTGACATCAAGGTGTCAGTCACACTGGGCTCTTATCTGGGGGCGCTGGGAAAGATCACACTCATAAGTTTGTCTAAACTATTGGCATAAATAATTTCCTTGTGATTGTAAGACTGAGGACCCCACTTCTTTGCCTCTCAGCTTACCAAAGTTGCCTGATCCCCTCACTGGTTCTCCGCATTTTCAAACCAGCAACAGCACATTGCTCCCCTCTGACACTTAATCTTTCTGTCCTGTATCCCCACAGAATAAAGCTCTGAGTATAAGGGCATGTGTGATTAAATTGCACCCACTCAGATAATCCAGAATAATCTCCACAGTTTAGGGTCAGCTAATTGGTAATCTTAATTACCTCTGCAGTGCCACTTTTAATATGGAACATAACAGATTCACAGATGTGACACTGGGGAAAAAGTCACAGGGGCAAAATATTGCCTATCCCAGAAGAGATCACTTAGAGGGATTTAAGTAAGGTTTTGCCCATTCGATCTCAAAAGTTTAGACAATAAGCATTATAATTAGTGTGATCTTTTAATTATAAAGTATGAAAAGTATACTGCTTTGCTATGGATAGGTTTTGTGAAATCAAATCTTGTCTAAATAAATTAGTTGACATTTACATAATTAGTTACATATGAGTACAAAAATTGCACATTATGTATTCTCTTTATATATTTGATTAGTCTTGCTTTCCTTAATGATACATATATTTATCATAATAATATCATAATGTTAGCTCATAACATGAGGCTGTTTCTTAAAGATTTTATTTATTTATTTTGAGAGAGAAAGAGAGAAAGAGTGTGAGTAAGGGGAGGGCAGAAGGGGAGAGAGAGAGGAGGAGAATCCCATACAGACTCTACTCTGAGTGTGGAACCCAATGTAGGGCTCAGTCTCACAACCCTAAGATCATGACCTGAGCCAAAACCAAAAGTCAGACATTCAACCAACTGACCACAGCCATCCAGCTGCCCTGAAGCTGGCATTTTAACAAACATGCAACCATCAGACAACTGACAATGTATTTCTTTTTTTTTTTAATTTTTATTTATTTATGATAGTCACAGAGAGAGAAAGAGAGAGAGGCAGAGACATAGGCAGAGGGAGAAGCAGGCTCCATGCACCGGGAGCCCGATGTGGGATTCGATCCCAGGTCTCCAGGCTCGCACCCTGGGCCAAAGGCAGGCGCCAAGCCGCTGCGCCACCCAGGGATCCCTGACAATGTATTTCTAAGGTAGATTCCTAAATGGTTCCCAGTGTGATGGTGAACATCTACTGCACATGGTAACAACAGTTGCCATTTATTGAGTGCTTACTATGTGCCTTGCACTGTGCTTTACCCTCATGTGCTATTTTATTTAACCCCACAATAACTCTGTGATATATGTCTTACTATCCTTACTTTGATGATGAAAGAACAGTTATATAAAATTTGTCCACATAAGCTGTGATGTTGCAGAGCTAGAATTCAAGCTCAGATCTGTTTGACTCTAAAGCCTTGCTCTGGACCCCCTTTTTTTTTTACTTTTCCCCAAACCTAGGGAAAGTTACACAGATGGTAATATCTTGAGAGATCCCCCCACCTCATTTTCCAAGATTTATTCTACCTCCTGGTTCCTAAGGAGCCTATGTCCTTGCTCTGTGCTCAGCCTCCCACCAATCATAGTAGGTACTCTGTCTACCCCTTCTGTCTTCTATAGTAAATGAATCGCCATTAAAAATTGCAGGACTTTATTTTAGGACAGCTGATGTCTGTGAGGTGATGGAAAACAGCATGGTCAAAATAGTTTAGGCATAATAATGACAATAATAGTAGCTGGTAATTATTGAGCACTGTTTACCAAGTGCCAGTCATTTTCTTACTTAATCTTCATAACGACCCTGTGAGGTAAGTACCACCTATCATCCCCATTTCCCACACAGTATTTTGAAAGCAGAACGTGCAGGTCTCTAAATGATTGAATGTGTGAGAGAGTATCAAAGGAGCCCCCTTCACTCCTCTGGGCCATCCTAATCATTTCTCCATTCCAGAAGATTATTATCAGCCTTGTCACTCCTTCATCTTTGATTACAACCTTCAGTCCAGAATTTATTTCATCACTTCCTTTGTAGTAATGCAAGTTTTTTCAGAGTCCCAGTATGAATGAGTATTTAAGGCTGGAGATGATGCCATTAGGACAAATTAGGACAGAGCTTTCTCTGTAGGACAGGCAATGGCACACAGGCCATAGACTTCCAGGAGGAAGTACAGAGCATCTCTGTAGAAAGGAGAAGGGATCCAGGGACATAACAATGGCCATAGGGAAGCAAACATCTGCCCAAAGCAATTTTCCTGAGAGCTGTGGAGCCCAAGCTGTGGAGAAAGTAGATAAAGCAATCATATAGAACAAGGGTGATGGGGCCCTTTATTAGGGGGAGCTTTTCCCTTGGAGGGGGCAGCAAATCTGTTGAGAAAAGAAGTCAGATTCTTTCCTGTAGCATCCTGAGTGGCCCCAGAGCACTGAGGGCAGGAGAGGAGCTGGCACTTGTCTAGAGTCTGGGGTCTAAGGCTTCACTTACAGCCTCTGCTGGTAAATTTGACTTCAGGCTTCTACTTCAAGCCACTCTATAGAAATCCACAGAAAATACAGCTGTGCCTTGAATTGCAGAATAGATACATTCCACAAACATTAGATTTAAATTGAATCAAATTTTAAAGACAGTGTAGAGACTTGATGACTTCAAATATTCCTGCATTGAATCCTTTGGTTATATGAAGGATATAACTCAACTTCTATGTTTCCTAAGTTTATATTCTAAGATATTAGGTTTTTCTTACATTTGAGGTTAAACAACAATATCAACTGCCTTTTATTAGTCCTGTCATTGTGTCAGCAGTAATGCCTATTAAAGTATTGCATCCTGATTGTAAAATGTGACTGAAATTACTGGAAAATATCATACTGAGTAGATGAACTGTGACTATCATAGTTTTAAAGCCACAAAAATGTTGTCTTTATGTGTGAGTGTATGCTCTCAGTTTTTGATCTTCCTATATTAATGAAGATTGTTACTTTAGGGGAAGAATTTTTTTTTTATTTTGAATGCTCTCTCCAAAAGTTGGACACAATAGCATTCCTTTAAAAAAAAAACCCTCATTTTTAATCTATAATTAAAGCCAAAGTTTTCTTTTAATTTTGAAAGCTTGTCCTTGAACTAAAATAACATGGAAAATTTTAAAACATGGCTCCAAGCTGCTGTAGATACATTTTATTTAAACCACAGAGACTGCAGTTGGATTTCTCAGTGCCAGACAGACTACAAATTGTAACTGTACCAGAAGCAACTCTGAATTTCTGGATGTTGTAGTACCAGCAAGGCTAGTTGTTTTTTTGGAGCTGTACTCATGAATGACTTAATCCCTATGTTAAGATCAAATGTCATGTCCATTGCCATGTGTAGAAGCAGCAAGCAAAGCCTCTTTTCCCTTTGCATAAGTATGATGTGCTTGCCTGTAGAGGAACAAGGCAGTAGGTAGGAAAAGTCACAAAATAGAAGTTGTAAAGTGAGGCTAGAACACAGTGAGACTCCGAAAGTTGGATGAACGATAAAAATATCCTTTAAAGCAGAATGCCATTGTTTATTATGGCAAGAAAAGGGTATAATATCCATGATTGAATTGTAAAAATATTTTTACTAAAGTCATTTTTTGTACTTACTATTCTGGTATTAGGTTAGCAAATCTAATGCCAGATTAGATCTATTAATACATTGTGTTGCTCTATGTACTTTAGAAAGTACATGAACATCTGTTATTTTATTTGATCGTCATTATAACTCTATGACGTAAAAATAAGGATAATTATCCCTGCTTTCTTGCAGGGTGGGAAGGAGTGACCCACTGGTGCACAGCTACTTAATGACAGAGCCAGAAAGAGAAGTTGAGTCTCTCAGCTCCTCGTTCAGGCTTTTTCCACTTGATTTTACGGTGTTTTCCATTCTAGTTAAGTATATTCAAAATAAAAAAAAATCATTCATGGAGTAGAAGTCTCCCAAACAGTGACTCTTAGTTTATTTAGAGCTGTTCCTCCTTTTGTATATGGGCTGCTTTGAAAACTGGATAGAAAGCTTTGGATCCTTGTCCAGAGGAATGTGCATCCATTCTCCTTACCTGACACTTCAGTGTAACCCAGATGGTAGAAGGAGTATCTTTGATTCCTTAAATCTAAATAGGATTCTCTTGGACACTTTATTCATGCTGTGGAATGTCGGGCCCTTCTGAGGAATTTATTTATTTATTTATTTATTTATTTATTTATTTATTTATTTAGATTTTATTTATTTATTCAAGAGAGGCACAGAGGCAGAGACATAGGCAGAAGGAAAAGCAGGTTCCCTGCGGATAGCCCGATGTGGGACTCAATCCCAGACCCTGGGATCATGCCCCGAGCCAAAGGTAGGCGCTCAAGCACTGAGCCACCCAGGTGCCCTTCCTTCTGAGGATTTCTGACTATGCCTGAGGGTTCTGTCTTCAAAGCATATGTCACTATGTACTTTCCATGCTACATTCAACCTTTGGGTTGCACTGCCATCTCACATATGTTGTCCCTGTTCTGCATCACAAAGATTCAGATATGAAATGTACTTTATTCCTCAAATGCCAGCATGTCCTTCCACTCAGAAGATGCAGAAATGTAGTAGACTATGGAAAATTTGGAGAGAACGGAGGAGAGCCTTATATTATAGCAGTTCACATAGTTTCATGTGCAGCACTATTTTTCCCTGTTCTTAAGTGTCCTTTAGACATTCCACATGGGACTCTTCCTGCTATGCTTGATGTGGTCCCCCAGCCTCACAGCATCTCACTAGTTCAAGTTTCTGCCTTCCACCCTCTCCTATTCACCCGCTAGTTTCCTAATTGTCTCGAAATCTCCAAGTTCTTTTCACTCAGTGTAGTAGAATCCAGCTTTCTCCAGCATCAGCTTGCAAACTCTGTTCCAGGCCTACCTTTGCATACTTAACCTGCCCCCCAAGATGCTAAACAAACCTAAGGGGCCTCATGGTTTATTACTTTCACTTTCTTTATAAGGTATTTGTGATGTTAAATGGGAACTTATTTTCTTTAGTTATACGTGTTTATAATTTTAAAGATTTCAAGGATTCCCTAAAACCCAACCATCATTCCACCTAGGTTTGGAACCCCATTTGGAGATAGTTCTGGAGTTTCTAGTGTTCTTGGGACTATGAGTTTAGGACTTATTTGGGGTTCCTCTTTGAAGCAGAGTTGATGGTTAGGCAGGGTGCTCTCATAACCTCTGCAGAGTTGAATCCAGGTCAGGACAGTTAGTGTAGAGGTCATCTCTGGGCTCAGAAGCCCATACTAATGGACTTGTCCATTCCATCTTCCTGGCCAGTTTGGAAACTGAGGGTGGCTTTGAAGCTTCTGGGAAAAAAGAAAACAAATCCACCAGAAAATACTTTGTTTTATGTTCGTGCTCTATTAAGAAAATGATACATGCATTATCAGGAAAAGTGAATAACATGATAGAGGAATAGAAATTGGTATTAAAAAGTGGATAGTGATTTTAGGAAAGGAGTCAATTAGATAATTAGATCATTTCTTCCATTTGTTTTAAATTTGAAACTATGTTATTCTAAGAGACACATTCTTTTTTCCCCATGATGGTCCTCTCCTTGGTGATGGTCTGTGATTTCAAAGCACTGCTGCTTTCATTCTATTTCCATTTTTAGGGTATTCTAGCATGAATACTTTTGTTCTTACATGTGATTGTGCAGGACAAAAAGATTTTTATCTTATTTCAAAGCAGTGATATTATTGGGCTATAGTTTATCATATTTCTGAGAGAAGCTTCCCATCTAGTCCCATGATATGACTTAGAAATATCACCAGTAAACACATATGTTGAGAAACTGGCAGAGGTATGGAGTTAGGGATAAGCCAGAAATGTCATTATAACCCCTAGAGTTCTGAGGTTGTGTTGAAGAGGTAGACATCTTCAAAGTGGAAGTTAGGCCCTGACCATGCTTTCTTCTAGCACTGGAGTACCTTCTGTGATCCCCAATCCTTGGCTTACTCTCTGATTTATTAACGAGAGAAAAGCTGGGAGGATGTTAAATCAAAGGAGCAACATTGGGATCTCTGGGTGGCTCAGCGATTTAGCTCCTGCCTTTGGCCCAGGGCATGGTCCTGGAGTTCCAGGATGGAGTCCCGCATCAGGCTCCCTACATGGGGCCTGCTTCTCCTCTGCCTGTGTCTCTACCTCTATCTCTCTCTGTGTGTGTCTCTCATGAATAAATAAATAAAATCTTAAAAAAAAACAAAGGAGCAACATTAGACACATTTTACCTTCTTTAGCCAGCTCATCACAATTAGACACTTCTCTTCAAGTGCTTTCTGCCACCATTGAAAGACTCAGCCAGAATCAAAAATCATTTCATTCACCTCTATCTTAACCACTGGTCATTTAAACTTGGGTACTTGAGGTAAATTATATATAAATTTCTTTCCTGGGATGGAAGGGCTGTTTTAATACTTGACTATAGGTCGGATAGCTCTATCTTGATAAAGAGCTAGAGAATCTGATTTTGAGAGAGAATCATCTAGAAAAATAGAAAGTATAGTGGTGATTATAAGAAATAATGATGTCAGAAATTGAAAGACCGAATAAATGTGTAATAGGAAAGAAAAACTAGAAGAGAAACATCCAAAAAATATTTCATAGTGATGTGGGAAAAGAACATTTGAAAAGTTCATTGGACTGAGAAAGGAGAGAGCTAAGAAGACAAGAAAATCATAATAGGATAAGGGAATGACTCTTATTTCCAGATCAGGGTCTGTATGCTAAAGGACCAGAGAATTTTTAAATACCAGGAATTACTGACAAATTAGGCCTGAAGAGACTCTTGAAGGAATTTGTGGATTCCATGTTGAGTAGTGTGGGGTGAGTCTTTAAACTGGTATTCTTTACTTATTGAGTACTGTGGGGCTTATGTATAAGCCTGTTATAAGCCTCGTTCAGTCTTCTCCCACTATCCCATAAAAAAGATTAAAAAGTACTCTTAAGGGGGAAAGAGTGTGCATGAAGTCAGCAACAGCAAGGAATCTTTTCTCCTTGTGCTAATACAGAAACTGAAGATGATGTGGTAAAAGGAAATGGTCATCATGACCAATTAGTAGTGAATAAGAGGTTTCTTTAACCAGGGATCAAGAATGGAAAGCAAAATACATGCTACAGTCAAGCCCTGTCTTATCTTCAACTTTTTCATTGTAGGATAACTCTAGAAATCTCTGCTTTCACAGGAATGCTGTGGGAAACTATGGACATTTTCAGTATTTCAGAGATTCCTCAGGATTCATTATCTCACTATGAGAATTAAGAGATGGGTCATAGAGTGGTTCATGTGTGCATTTTATCTAGAGTCACTTAGAACTGTGCAGTCCAATATATTAGCCTCTAGTCTCATGAGGCCACTGAACACTTAAAATATGACTAGTCTAAACTGAGATATGTTTAAATATGTGGAGGAAAACAACACAGAAAATATATCATCAATTTTTATATTGATTAGATGTTAAAATGGTAATATTTTGGACCATATTGAGATAAGAAAATATTTTATTACAATAATTCATTTTGGGGGCACCTGGGTGGCTCAGTCTGTTAAGCATCCGACTCTTGATTTCAGCTCAGGTCATGATCTCAGGGTCATGAGGTCAAGCCTCCTGTAAGACTCCACTCTGGGTGTGGAGTCTGCTTGGGAGTCTCTCTCTCTCCTGCCCTTCCCCCGCCCCATCCCCCTCTTGTGTACACACTCTCTCTAAAACATAATGTGTGTGTGTATATGTACAACAGGAGTCACTATGTTCATCTCACTATGCTCACCAAAAAAAAAAAACAAACAAACAAAAGAAGACAATTTTTTATAGATTGTAAGTTTCCATTTAGAAAAGCAGAGTTAGTTTCTTTTAAAGATAAATTTCTCTTGAAATTTCAAGTGAATTAACTAGAAGAACATTTTAGAGTAGGGTGAGAAGAAAGTTGTTTTATTTTTCATTGTCCTTGAAATTCAAAACTTAGTTTCACAGAAGTAACCCCTGTTTAATGCCAATGGATGCCAACTACTGTAGCAAGTTGTTAGAGAGGGCAGAGAACAGTGGTGCAGAAGCAGAGAAGATAAGCCTCAAAATGGTTGAATTTGTATGTTCCTTTTACTTCTTTTCATGCACACTTGGTTCACATGTGTTCATATTGCCTCTCAGTCCCCCAGGATTAAGTCTTTGGTCATAGCATCACAGCATCATAGGCCTGCTTTCTTTAAGAAATACCTCACATCTACTACTTATTCCTTGGTTACCTCTCCAAGGGCTAACTTCCAAACAGTAGCACAATGGCTAGGACCCATGGAAATACTTCTATCTTACTTCTTTTAAAATCAAAAGAAAAATGAACATAATAGTAATGAATACATAACAAATGTGAATTATATACATCTACCTATTGATGTAATCATAAAATACAATTTTAACCTTTTTTTATATAGGAAAGAGTATGCAAAGACAGAAGGCCCTAGAGCATACAAAAATCATAATGCAGCCCCGAGCCTGCTGCTTAACTCCCTTGGGTCCTTCTTTCTGCTTTCCAACAAGACTACTATTTTGTAATCTAACAGTCTAGCATCCTAATAGCATAATATGTTCTAACGTGATAAATTACTCTCTTCATCAGTTAGTGAGTCTGTTAGCAAATAATCCTTGAGATCTTTTCTGCTATGTATTAAAGCTAAAACAATGAGCATGACAGACAGCATATTGTGGGAGATAAGCATTGAACGAAGCAGTATGCCAAATACTACAAAGAAATACAGGATACTATAAATATGTAACAGAGGAATGTCATCTAAGTACATTATTTAAATATTTAACTTTTAATATACCCTTACAGAGAATCCTTAATATTTATAAGCAAATATGAATATAAAGTATTATTTCCCTTATTTTATATAAAAGACTATTCAACTCCACAAAAAACAACTCAATTAAAAAATGGGCTAAGGAGTTAAATAGACATTTCTCCATAGAAGATACACAAATGGCCAATAAACACATGAAAAGACACTCAACATTACTAGTCACTAGAGAAATGCAAGTCAAAACCATAATGAGATACTGCTTCACACCCATTGGATGGCTACTATTTAAAAAAAAAAAAAGATAAATAAATAAATAAATAAATAAATAAATAAATAAATAAGACAAAACAGAAATCAAGTGTTGGGAAGGATGTGGAAAAATTGGAACCCTTGTGCACTGCTGGTAGGAATATAAAATAAGTGCAGCCTCTATAGAAAACAGTATGCTAGTTCCTCAGAAAAGCAGAAATAGAATTACCATATGATCCAGCAATTTTACTCCTGGATATATATATGCAAAAGAACTGAAAACAGGGACTCAAGCAGATGTTTGTAACACCCACATTCATAGAAGTGTTGTTCATAATAGCCAAAAGGTGAAAACAGCTCAAGTGTCTGCTGACAGATGAATGCATAAAGAAAATGTGGCATATACATAAAATGGAAGAGTATTCAGCCTTAAGAAGGAAGGAAATTCTGACACACACTACAAAATGAATGAACCTTAAAGACATTTTTTTAAGTGAAATAAGACAGTCACAAAATTTCATTCTCCCTGTGTGTATATATATTCATACTCTTTTTGCTATGGGACTCTCTTGTGGATAATGTTTTATTAATTTGAAGAACACTTTATGGAGTAGGGAGATACTTGTGAGTAATAAATATTTTGTCTCTATTAATTACATATGTTTATTTTCATTTTGATTTTTTCCTCATGTAGTCTTTAAAAAACTGTAATTATATTTAATAATCTGTCTCTGTATGGCTTCTAGATTTTAAGTGATAGAACTTCCTCCCTTCACAGCTTTAAAGGGGGTGTCACGAGTTTTCTTCCAATATTTCTATGGGTCTCAATTTTTACCTTAAATCTTTTAGGAATGCATCTTAATTTGACATATGGTATCATACAATGTGAAAAACTACTCAATTTTTTTTCCCATACAGCTACTTAGTTATCCTAATACCACTTATTGATCCATTTGTCTTTTTCCTTCTTCCCTGATGGGAATACCACATTTTATTTTTATTTTTATTTTAAAGATTCTCTTTATTTATTCGAGAGAGAGAGAGAGAGAGAGAAAAGCAGGCTCCACGCAGGTTGCCTGACGTGGGACTCAATCCCGGGACTCCAGGATCACACCCTGGGCCAAAGGCAGGCTCTAAATCGCTGAGCCACCCAGGGATCCCCAGGAATACCACATTTTAAACTGAGCCTATCTTATCTCTCTATTCTCCTCTACTGACTTCTTTTTTTTTTTACTCTTTTACTAGAAAGTCCCACACTGTTTTAATTAGTGAGCCTTTAGAATACGTTTAATATATGGCTGTGTTTATTCTCATTTCTCCTTTTTCAGTTTTTCTAGCTATTGTTGCTTGTTTTTCCATATTAATTTTAGGATCAACCTGTCTACTAAAAAGAACTATTTTGTTAGTTTTATTGGAATTGTGTTATATTTCCAAATTAATTACAGAAAATCGATATTTTTAGGATGTAGAATCATCTTATCCAAAAACTTGATATGTCTGTCCATAGCTTCTTTTGCTGCCATTAGGAGGGTTCTAAAATGTTCTAAATAAGTCTTGCATATTTCTGTTAAATTTGTTCATAGGCATTTTATCTTTTTGCTGCTTTGTTGTTGTAAGTAGAGTCCTTTCTTCCATCACATGTTTCTAACTGGTTGTTGCTTTTTATATGAGAATGCCATTGATTTGCATATGTTGTTATACTCTGCTACCGCAATAAATTTGCTTATTATTTTTGTAGGCCTTTTAGTAGACTTTCTTATGTTTTCTAGCAATACAGTTATATTACATGCAAACAGTGATGGTTTTACCTCCTGCTGAAATTTTTGCCATGAGTTCTTTCCCTGGCTTATTGCATTGACTTGTACCTCTACATACAGTGTTAAATAATAGTGATGATGATACACCTTGGCAAGACTTCTAGCTTTTTCCCAGTATGCACAATGCTGGCGTTTGGTTTTCAATCTGCGCCTTCTAGTTATGGCCTTAGACTTTGAAGATCTGGGTTCAGATATTTTTTCTCTACCATTAACTGAAAAACATTAGATAAATCATTTAACTTCTCTGATTTATTTCCATATCTTTAAATGAGGGAGAGAAAATGTCCTACCTCCCAGAGCTGTTGCTAATGGTTGTGAAAGCACTTGACAAGCTGTGCTATATGAATGTCCTTTGTTCATTCTGTTTCCTCCCATACAGAAGGCTTCCCTACACAACTCTTTTCGGAATTGTAAAACTAGATTTCCCTTTGTGGCTCCAAGCCTTTTTGGTAATTCCATTCACAACACAGTTTCTACATATATTCCAAAGTTGGAAAGAAAAAGTGCTTTTTGAACGATGAGCAAATTCCTTTGCTGACATTTAACCAAAATGTATTCCAAACCTGAAGCTTTTTGGAAGGCTAAGAAAATGTTGGTCACCTTCTTGTAAAAAAGTGAAATAAAAAATGTTTATGTACCTCAGCACTTCCTGGCTGAGCTAGAAGTGAGTGCACTGAGGTGATGTTATTTTGTGGTGTTTCAGTTCTGGGAAAAATGAAACCAGAAAATATAGGAAATTTTTCAAGATTTTTGGTTGTGAAAGCTTTCCTTTTTTTTTTTTTCTTCCAACTTTGGTTAACATTGAGAGAGCCATATAAGTTTGATTCAACTACATATCTTCTGCAAACTAATTCCCGTCAAGTGATCTGCTAACTAACATTTTCTTCTGTGTTAAATTCGGTGTTTTAGAGAGCAAACTGCATGTGTGGAGATACTGATGTCTGCCATTCTTTTCTTAGACATAATATTGCTGCCTGATAGCCCTGACTGAATGTCAGATAATTTGCACATATAGGACTTACAAATTCCTTTTTTAAAATGAAAAGGAATTCGTGCTAGTTTTTGTGCAGGGTTATGTCTTGGTCCAATCTAATACTTGCAAATTTACTTTTCCTTAATAAGAAATCCCCCAGCAAGTGGCTGCATAACTTAAAGGGTTTTCATTACTTTAATATATCAACTGGCCCCACAGCTCCCATGCTCGGAAAGTAAACTGTGGTCATTTGTACATCCCCCATGTTTTCTAACATCATTTACCTTCCTCTTTGAGGCAGCTATCATAGGACCTAGGTATCAAGCTGTGAAAGTAATTTCTTTCTCTCTAGAGCAGCAGCCTTCCTCACTGGGCTTGCTGTTCCATCAGTGGCTTGGTCATGTGGCTGGGCTTCAGAAGAGAATTTCATACTCCCTCATTTTCCTGGATTCAGTTCTCTGACTACACGTCGAATCTGGGGAATCTGCCCTTTCTAGAATGATTGTGGATGCAGTTTTGCATTGAAAGCTGATGAGGCCTGGAACGCCTGGGTGGCTCAGCAGTTGAACATCTGCTTTCGGCTCAGGTTGTGATCCTGGAGTCCTGGGATCAAGTCCTGCAGCGGGCTGCCTGCATGGAGCCTGCTTCTCCCTCTGCCTATGTCTTTGCCTCTCTCTCTCTCTGTGTCTTTCTTGAATAATTAAGTAAAATCTTAAAAAAAATAAAGCTGATGAGGCCTACATATATGCTCTTGTAGAGACTGGTGTGAGCAGGACACTAGTCTCCAGCACATGTTATGGATTTGTTTCCTAACCTTAAAGGCATACACATTTGAAAACATATGCATATATGAATGTGTGTGTGTGTGTGTGTGTGTGTATTCCTAAAATCATTGTTTGTGAATCCCAAAGTCAGTAAGAAAACAGTGGGGGAATGTGGCATAAGGTACATAGATCTATTCAGTTCTTTAGAGGGAAAGGCTTTTGGAAATCTTTGCTTATTAAATGTAAGTGGCAGTTGCTAGAAGAGTAGCAGTGCCATCCTTTACCTTATTTCACTTTACAGAGTGTGTATCAAAGCAAATTCAGTAAATTAGAATAAAGGTCAAACTAGAAAGTATTAAATGAATCAGTCAAAACTAACCTTTTTACAGATGTGTCCTGAACTGGTAAAGGGAGCTGGCACAGCTGAATATTCATGGCTCCCTTGACAGACCACATTCTAAATGAAGGGCTATATTCCTAAGTTAATTCAATAATAAAACAAGACTCAGGGTTGAAAATATATTCATTTCTGTGGAGGAAAACTCTTCATAATTATGTAAATTAAACTAGGTAACCCAGAAAGTGACAGCACGTGTTCCATTTATCATTTTTCTCATTAGATAATTTTCAGAAGACAGAACCATCTCCCTCTCGTTCACTACTGTATTACCAGCTGTTAGCAAAATACAGTAAAGATCTGTTGATTGATTGGTTTATTGATTGATAGCTGGGGAATATAATAAGTACTTCCACCTTTGAAACAATCTTACTTTGGAGAGGAATGTCTGTGTATCTTTTATTATGTAAATACAACAGCAAGCAAAGTAAATATGATGGGTCAGAATCAATTCTTAGGTAATCAGGAACAGACTGTATGCTGTGGAAATGGTTTACATTACTCCAAAAGCAAAATTTTGCATTTACTGTAAGATATGGTGGTAAAACATTGAGCTTTTGCTTTCTACCAATAGTGTAAACATTACTCCAAGATGCAGTCTCTGGAAATAATTTAGTTAACTCTTATTTTTATATGCATGTTCTGTTCTGGAGACTTGTTGCAAAAAATGATGGAAAGTTATTTTCTTTAAGTGACAGTTTGTTTACAGAAATTCCTTGAAATCTTGATGGTTATTGAAAAGACTGAAATAAATGTTGCCTCAAACTGCCTGTTGCAGAGCTACCCCACACCTTCCAAACCAGTACCATACTTTGTTAGTAAATCACCTAAAATCCATAAAGGTCATGGAGACTGCTCCCTTTGTAAAATGAAATATTTATGCTTCATTCCCAAAACATATTGTGGATCATTTTGGTGTTTTAAGTTGAAGGTACATAGTAAATTATTCCAAAATTATGGAGGCCAAATGTCATTCTCTCCAAAAGTTTGTGTAATACCTATTTATCTGTGGGCAGATGACTGCACAGCATAATCAGAGGCAGACTTTGTCATGTTAAGTCTAAGTAAACACAGCTGAACATAAGCAAGTTGGACTACAAGGTTTTTTTGAGCTTTGCCAACAGCATATGACCTTGGAGAATGCTGCCCTTTTTTTTTTTTTACTACAATCTGCTTTCAATGGAAAAAAAAAAAGAATTCTTTTTGTTTTGAATTAACAGGTGATGATTAGAAGCTTGTTATGTTCTAATTTTTAGATGCAAGACAAATGAACATCATGCACGCACCCAACAAAAAGTCACCTTCCTGAGGGAGTTTATTCCCCATTAGGGAGCTGAATATAAACTGAGGGTGAAAGCCAATTAAAAGGTGCTCCTTTCTACAGAAAACCTTTTTGTGTTTATTTGTATTTTGTTCTTTGTCTTTGTGCCATTTCAACAGATTAAAATTGTGGTTCCAGATGCCAATAGAAAATGAACTTTATTGATTTATCCATTCTTTAAGAAACATCTGTCCTAAATAGCAAAGAAACTTTGTGTTGTCATTAACTTTCAGTTTTCAATAGAAACTCTCATTAACTGGTCAAGGCTTTCCTCAAGTCCCTTTTTTCCTTTTTTTAAATGCAAGTTTCTTCTCATACCTTCTTCTTTTAGCCGAGTAAGGAGCCCAGTATTACATTTTTTTAAGGGCACTTTGTGGCTAAAATAAGTTCCTATTAAATATTTCATGTCAAAAAGTGGACTTTAAGTGAGAACTTTGGTAAAAGATGGATTAGTGGAGATTTGTCTTGAAATGTCCAGCTTTTCAATATTCTCTGGCAAGTGGCCAGATAGATCTTCTGTTCTTCCCATTCCTTCACTTAAGGAAACTATTTTTTTCTCCTTCACCCTTTGGGTGTATATTTCCCTCTCAGAGCAAATGCAAATGTTTTAAGGGTGTGTGACTAATAAAGATTTTTAAATAATTTATCTTTTAAGACTTTGGTATCTTAGACTTTTTAAATCACGTGTTGAAAAATATTAACAAATGGGAAAATGTTTAGATCTATGTGCTAAAATATTATTCTGTAGTTAGATTCATATAAGACTCATCCTTATTTATTTGTATAGCTGCTTTTCCTATATGCTGATGAATTTCCATGTTAAAATAAATGCTTTGAGTAGAAAATATCAAAAAATTTCTGTAAGTCATCCAGAAACACAGTGTTCTATGTTAAGGATGGCATCAACCCAGCATCCACACTTGTAAGTCCTCAAAGCACCTCATACACTCAGCATGTCAGAATCACTCATTATGTCCCTCCTCCTCTAAAGGGACATTTCCTTTTCTCCCTTTCTTCCTAAATTCAGAGGATATCATCACTGTCCATCCATTCATCCCAGTCAGAAATTTAAGGGACATCTCAAACTCCTGACTCCCATCTCTACACCTATCTAGACATTCAACAAGTCTGCCCCCCTATCTCTCAAATCTTGGCTTGTCATCCTCACTGTTCCGTCCTTAATCCCAGGACTCTTCACTTCTGCCTTAGGTTCCTGCCATGATCCCACCTGGCTCCTCCAATCTGGTTTTCCACTACGGCAAGAGGGAGCTTTCTATGATCCACATCTGATCATACCACTGGTAAATACCCTTCACTCACTTCCTGTACCTTGCAGGATGCACCCAAAACCATAAACCTCACAGTGCCTGGCCTCTGCTAATCTCTCTTGGTTCACTTCCCTACTGCCCTGCCGCCCACCTCATTCGTTTCAGCTACACCAAATAGAGTCTCCCAAAGGAGCCATATAATGTCATGACATCGTGCTTTCATACAGCAGCCATTCCCTTCCCTTGGAATGCTTTTCCCCCATCTTCTTCACCTGAGTAATTCCTGCTCATCTTTCCCCGGGCCTGTCCTTTTCCCATCTTTTCTGGGACTTGGTACTCAGATAATGATAACACTGGCTGGGCATGCTAGTGTGAATAGAGGAGACTGCTTGCAGCTGCAGCTGCCCAAGGCCTCTATCTGCTGCTCAGGGATATCTTTTCCTTTCAGGACCACCAGCTCCTACCCCTGCCTTTGCTCTCTCCTCCTCCTTGCTCCCAGAGCACTTGGCAAAAGGAGCTGTTGTCATTCATTTATCAAAGTGTGAGTTGCTTAGGGATGAGATTCATTGGTGATTCGTATTTCTAGGGCCTACCACAGTGCCTGGCATATAAGATGCATTCAGTAAATGTTTGCTGTATGAACCATGGACTCATGAAAAAGTAAATAAAGACAACTTGGAGAAGAGCAAATTCTGTTGTGCTTAAAAGATGTGGCTTCTAGTACTAGTCCTAGTGTTTACTAACAACTTGGCCTTGGACTTGACAGTCATTTTTTCTGAGTCTCAATTTCTATATTATAAATGAAGGAAATGATATGTGCACACAAAAGGGAAATGAAATAAATTGCACACTTACAACTTGCAAGATGCTCAGTTAACATTATCATCACCTGAATTGTGTTCACTTAACCTGGCCCTTACTTATGCCCCCAAAAGGCAGGGGGGATTTAGGGTGATAAAATAATATGTACAAAGTATAATTTTACATTTGGTACAAGAAGATAATTTGGTTTTCACTTGGATAACTTCAGATTCACTGTAGTGTAGTTGTACATTCTCTATCAAAGTGTCAACCATTCAGAGATGGCAAAAAAATTTCAAGAAAAATAAGTATTTTGTTCATTTGGTCATTAGTGGGAAGAACTTTTTAATAATCATCAGTCTCTTTGTAAAATATCAAGAGTATTTGAAATAATCTATATATTCTTGCTCCAGTCAATCAAGAATTTAAGGATTCAAGTATAGTTAAGATGAAGCAGTGATACAGTTAAGGCCTTTTAAATATGATGTAAGTCATTAGTTTATTCCTTGTGAAAAGGACAGATATACTAGTTAGTTATATCTTCATAGGAAATCCTTAATAATAAATATTAGGGAAGTAGCTTATAAGAATTAGGAATTTCCAAAGCTGTTTTCTCAAATTTAGGTGCTGTAGTCTACCTTGAATAAGGGTCTTCACATGTAATACTTTCTCTAAGCATTTAAGAGTAAATACTCCAACATGCCTATATGATTACATGGGTAACATATATAAGCCACTGGTCCAATAGCTTACATGCGTCAACCCCAAAATGAGCAGCAAAAGACCAGTTGCTGACATAATCCTGTAATTTGTCTTGGTATGCTCATTCTCACTCTCACCAAAGATTCCATCCTCAAGTGTTGAGTATTATGGCTACCAAGCAACTGAAGTGATAGTCTCCAAGACATTGCAAAACCGAAGCCTTCATAATATGCAACCTTGCTCCTGTGAGAATTCTCTACACTTGAGCATCGTAGACATAACATGGCTGCCCTTGACCTAGCTTAGATAATTCAAATACAAAAGCTATTTCAAATTGTTCTGTTACTTATCTGCTCCACTTCAAGATAAATCTTCAACATTCACAAAAGGTTGCTGCCACTGCAGAGTATTTCCAATTGTGGAATAATTATAACTGCTATGTATTAAGTATTACTGGGTGCCTTATGTCTTACAGTGCTTATTTATAATTTCTACAATAGTCCTCATTGTTCAGTATTTTTTTGTATCTATTTTACAGATGAAAAAAATGAGGCTTAGAGAGATTAGGTAACTTGTCTCAGACCACATGCTAATATACAACAGAACTGGGATTCAGACCCCAAGCTCTCTGCTTCTAAATCTATCCTTTTTCCAGTGTACTTTACTTTTGAGGGAATCAAGTGTGGTTAAGTGAGTCTATCCTTCACAGTTTGTACTATTAGCAGAGAACAGGTGTGCTCAATTCATGATAAACCAAAACAAAGGCACAAATCCCATTAAAAGCAGCTGGGCGAATTGAGCAACTAATTGGTTATTCTCTCTGTGCCTCAAATATTTCTAAAATTAGCTTGAAATTCCATTTGAAAAATTCTTCAATTAGTCATGAACTCTGACTCACATTTCTAAAGCAACCTTTTGATAGGTGCTTCCAACACTTGCCCCACGCAACTCCTATTACTTCCTCTTTTCTTCGGTATAAGATAATCTCTTTTCTATTTCTAGGCCCACTTTCTGCTTTTCCTAGCCCTGCCAATTTTTATTTTTACAATCATTAGTTGTATGAATAATTAAATGTATTTTTACCAAGGGCTCTTCATTACTGCTCATCTTTCGTTTCTTTATTCTTCTCCTACAGACTCTTATAAGTCAACTCAAATACAGATTCCTTACTAATTTCACTTTGAGAGTATTATTGGCCACCTTCTTGTCTGAGTAAGAATCAATATGTTATGTTGTCTAATAAACAATTATTTTATAGAATGGTTTTTATAAGCCTCCTAAAGCAGGCTGAAAATCAACTAGATAATGTATCCAGATACTTCAAGTTTGGAAAATAAAAGAAATACTTTTTCTAAAAAGACTTACTTGCCAACTCCACCTTCTCACCTCCTGTTCTCATCTTATGCTGAGGTCTGTGTAATTAACTGCTGCCCTGAGGCCTGAAACAGTGGCTCACTTCTTCATATGTGTTTTGTAATGTCTTGTGTTCAGCTCCCTTTCTGGGTGGCCTGAGAAGGATTGTTACTCCTCCTATGCTCAGTAGATGCCTTCAGCTCCCTTGGCTGTGCACCTATGTGCAAACTGTATGCAAAACAAAG
Organism: Canis aureus; assembly: GCF_053574225.1. NCBI lineage: Eukaryota > Metazoa > Chordata > Mammalia > Carnivora > Canidae > Canis > Canis aureus. Next base: position 27,665 of record NW_027554524.1, read on the forward strand.
AGTGGTGCATTCATGCTGGGCATTACCTGGGTGTGCGTCTAAGGAGATAGACATCCAAAACAATAGGAAATGTCATGAACAATGGTGCTATGGCACTCTTCTAGGAGCAGAGGCCTACCCATCTCTTTGTTTTTGATAAAAAACTAGTCTTCCCTTGAATACCAATCCCTCTTCTTGCTTCCAACGCCTGAGTGTGGAAAAGTGACTAGAACTACCACATCCTATTAAAAAGGGGAGAAGGCCACTTACCTAACTTACCTACAAGAGCTTGGGGATACTAGAAGGAATGTATGGTTTTCCTGGCTGTCATTAGCCTTCTCCACCCCAGCCACCCAAAAACACAATTATTTTGTACTTTCATGACAAAAATATGTAGTTTGTTTACTCTTATGTATGAAAGCCAGACTCTTTTTTTAATAATAAATTTATTTTTTATTGGTGTTCAATTTGCCAACATACAGAATAACACCCAGTGCTCATCCCGTCAAGTGCCCCCCTCATTGCCCGTCACCCATTCACCCCCACCCCCCGCCCTCCTCCGCTTCCACCACCCCTAGTTCATTTCCCAGAGTTAGGAGTCTTTATGTTCTGTCTCCCTTTCTGACATCTCCCACACACTTCTTCTCCCTTCCCTTATATTCCCTTTCACTATTATTTATATTCCCCAAATGAATGAGAACATATAATGTTTGTCCTTCTCTGATTGACTTACTTCACTCAGCATAATACCCTCCAGTTCCATCCACGTTGAAGCAAATGGTGGGTATTTGTCATTTCTAATGGCTGAGTAATATTCCATTGTATACATAAACCACATCTTCTTTATCCATTCATCTTTCGATGGACACCGAGGCTCCTTCCACAGTTTGGCTATTGTGGACATTGCTGCTAGAAACATCGGGGTGCAGGTGTCCTGGCATTTCATTGCATCTGTATCTTTGGGGTAAATCCCCAACAGTGCAATTGCTGGGTCGTAGGGCAGGTCTATTTTTAACTCTTTGAGGAACCTCCACACAGTTTTCCAGAGTGGCTGCACCAATTCACATTCCCACCAACAGTGTAAGAGGGTTCCCCTTTCTCCACATCCTCTCGAACCTTTGTGGTTTCCTGCCTTGTTAATTTTCCCCATTCTCACTGGTGTGAGGTGGTATCTCATTGCGGTTTTGATTTGTATTTCCCTGATGGCAAGTGATGCGGAGCATTTTCTCATGTGCGTGTTGGCCATGTCTATGTCTTCCTCTGTGAGATTTCTGTTCATGTCTTTTGCCCATTTCATGATTGGATTGTTTGTTTCTTTGGTGTTGAGTTTAATAAGTTCTTTATAGATCTTGGAAACTAGCCCTTTATCTGATACGTCATTTGCAAATATCTTCTCCCATTCTGTAGGTTGTCTTTGAGTTTTGTTGACTGTATCCTTTGCTGTGCAGAAGCTTCCTATCTTGATAAAGTCCCAATAGTTCATTTTTGCTTTTGTTTCTTTTGCCTTTGTGGGTGTATCTTGCAAGAAGTTACTGTGGCCGACTTCAAAAGGGGTGTTGCCTGTGTTCTCCTCTAGGATTTTTATGGAATCTTGTCTCACATTTAGATCTTTCACCCATTTTGAGTTTATCTTTGTGTCTGGTGCAAGAGAGTGGTCTAGTTTCATTCTTCTGCATGTGGATGTCCAATTTTCCTGGCACCATTTATTGAAGAGACTGTCTTTCTTCCAGTGGATAGTCTTTCCTCCTTTATCGAATATTAGTTGACCATAAAGTTGAGGGTCCACTTCTGGATTCTCTATTCTGTTCCATTGATCTATGTGTCTGTTTTTGTGCCAGTACCACACTGTCTTGATGACCACCGGAAAGCCAGACTCTTTTATATCATTTTGATTCAAGGCAATAATGACTGTTTCTCGTTGCTCATTCACCATCTAATTCTGGATGTCTGAAGAGAATTTAGAATTGGAAATTTTAATTTTTAAATCATTTTGAGAATGTATATAGAGTATTCCATCACCAGAAACAAAAATGTGGGTAAGTGGATCTAGTTTGTTCTGGAAATGTAACTTTTGCTTTCTTTTTCTTTTTGCACAGCCCCCTGCCTTTCCCTCCCTTTCTCTCTTTTGTTTAAAATTGATTTATGTTATTGATTGTTAAAATGCTACATTTCTTTCTAAAGTCTCAAAATTATGGTAAAAGGTAGAAAATATAAGGAATGGCAGAGGACTACTTTTAGCCTTGAGAAAGTTTTAGTTTCATTGTTCTTTTCTCTAAATAATATTTAATGATAAAATAAATATTTTCTTTTTATTTTTAAGGTGCCTTATTTACAAACCACAGCACATAACATTTATAAGACAATATGTATGGCAGCTGTTTGCATTTAAATATATTTAAATCATGAAAATGTGCCATTCTTTTGTACTTAAATTTTCATGAAATGGCTTTGCAAGAATTTTTCTGTATATTATATTTGTTCTCCTTCTTCCCTGGTGGTCATTGAGATCTGGTGTTGTGTTTTGTTTTGTTTTTTGATGTATATGGGTGCTTGCTTTCTCTTTATCATTTCTTTGTTTCCATGATTAAGTTCTATATTTTTAATATCTTGTGAAGCTCACAGAAGTACCTTTCCTGAATATTACATTTCTTAAGGCTGTGGTATGGAACTTTATTATTTTAGTGACCCTTTTTATTCACTATATATAATTTTGGTAGGCCATTGGCAGTTGGGTCTCAGCACAGGATGGGTCTACATGCTCTGGAAAGGAACATTCTCAGCTCACCCTTCCACAGACACCTGGGCCATTCTCTGTTCTCAGCCTGCCCATCAACCATTAGGTGGCTTTGAGGTGACCACCATTTGCACTTTGGTTCTTGGTCCTTTGGTCCAAGAAGATGCTCTGACATTTTGCCTTTGTTCAAGAGCAAAGCCACCCACAGGCCTGGACAGGACTCTCTCAATCCTACTTCACAGCTACATTCAACATCATTTCCACTGCATTCAATTTCAGTGATTTTGGCCTTGGTGGTAGCCCGCTTTTTGCATAGTGGTTCTGTACCTTATATCCTTTTTTCTTTTAAGATTTTATTTATTTATTGGACAGAGAGCACAAGCAAGGGGAGTGGCAGGCAGAAGGAGAGAGAGAAGCAGGCTTCCCACAGAGCAGGGAGCCTAATACAGAACTCGATCCCAGGACCCTGGGATCAGGATCTGGGCTGAAAGCAGATGCTTAACCAACTCAGTCACCCAGGCGCCCTCTGTACCCTTAACCTTGTTCCTCTTTAGAGATCATATAGCTCTAGTTATATGATAGTTATAACTAGTTATAGCTCTAGTCTCAGGGCTGTTATAAAAATAACATTAAAAACGACCAAAAACTGTTTGTAAAACCTCATCACTATGTTGATGTATAATAAAACAATGCTCTGTTCTTTTTGAGGCAGCCGTGAATAAAACATTCTACTAAGAGCAGCAGAAACTAAGTTTACTTTAGTTTTTAAAAGCATATTATCCTACCCTAGAAAGAAAAAAATCTATGTTACGTTGAATAATTAGTTTTTAATCATCCCATGTGGATTACTATCTGTCACCCTATTTTCCCAAAGGAAAGATAAAAAAATACAAGGGTTACAAAAATAAAAGGTCCCACCACCACAGCAATATACAGTTGGGCCAACATGTTTATTTTCAAAACAGAAAACACAGATCTTATAACAGTATATTGTTACCATCACTGTTCCAATTAGAAGAAAGAGGATGATTTGATTATTCTGAAGTATTCTGTAATATATTACAGCAAAAATCTTGGGTTTCTTTTTTCTCTAGTTTGTATTTGTAATGACTATCCCTGAATTATATGTCATAGTATATTAAAAATTGTAATAACTGGGGAAAAACAATGCAAGTAAAGTGAAATGTTTTATCTCTCCCCCAAAAAAGGCATTTTTAGTGGCATTATATTCATATTTCAGTAAAAATAGGCAATGAAAACTATCTCTGAAGCTGGAGCACCCATTTCTGAAAAATATTTTCCAACAATAGTGTTATATCTTCTATTCACATGAAGATAGAATCAAGAACTTAGTTTGTTAAATACAGCCCTGTTATTTGATCTTTGTTGGAACATTAAGAATCCATAATGATTTTTGAGAAAAACTGAAGAAATTGTACATTTGCTGCTACACTTGAGTGAAACCCAGAAATTCCTGCACCAAACACAACCACTTCTAATGCTCTGCAGCAGTGCTCACTTCGGCAGCACATATTGTGATGCTCTGCAGCAGTTTTTCTCCCCAGGCAGCCATATATTAGAGCACCTGGGGAACTCATTCAAAGGCACATTTCTGGCATCTCTATGACCTATGGAGTCACAGTCTCAGAGACGGGATCCAGGAGCCTGCCCTTTGGAGAGGTTCCCTGTGTGTATTATTCTCCTCTCTACAGCATTCAAGAAGACAGGTTAGAGGCTAGGGTGTGATAGCAGAAAGCACATATAGGGCTAGCACCTCCGTGGAACTTGGAGCAGCTCCTGTGGCTGGTGAAGGGTGACAGCATTGCTTCTTCACTTCAGGAATCATGATGCCATAGCCTTTACTATGGACCAGGAATTGTTCCAAGAGTTCAGTACTCACTACCTCATTTAACCCTCACAGCCACCCAGGGAAGTAGGGTTACTGCTGTCCCCATTCTGTAGGGAAAGACACTTAGACGCAGTGTGCATAGCTTGCCCAAGGCTGCATGCCTGGTGAGTCGGCTGTTTTCCTATGGTCCCAGGACATATCTTGTGCTTCAAAAAATTATGATACAAAAAGATGGTTTTTTGATCTATAAAATGTTTTTGTTTTCCCTTCAAACAGATCAACTTATTACCATGCAGCAATTTTTCCCATTTTTTCCCTATAAATCTCTTGTATTCTAAATTTAGGTGATAATAGTGGATTAGGATCTGTATGTTTTTGGAATTTAATAAATGTGTTGGGATGTAGATTTCTGGATGAAATTTAGAGTGGATACCTCTGGCAAGATTTAAATGGCAGAGGTGGAGGGGTGGTCGTGGTGGTGGTGGGATTTCATCGAAATGGGACATCAGAAGACCTTTAGACTAGTGCTCTTGAACCTCTAGCCACAGCCAAGGCACCAGAAGGATTTTATCTTCCTTTTATGCCTAGTTCCTTCTTAAAATTCTCATGCCCTTCAATACCATCAGCAAAAATCTTCCCAATCTTCATTTCAAAGCCCATCCCTACTCCACTTTAGACTTTAAATGACTGTTTCTGAAATGAAAAGCAGAAAATCGCAGAACCTTTAAATGTAGAAATGTGTGAACATAGAACACTGACATGCCAAGTACAGTTTTAACATTTTAAATGTATTAACGTTGAAATGTATTTGAAAAGTAGAAGGACTAGTAATCCTGTTCATCTTGTGTCTAAAATATGTTTCTTTTCTATTAATAAATACAGCAGATGAACTGTGAGTAGAGAAGCTGTCATTTGCTACTCCTCGGAAAGATCCAAGAAGTTTGTGAACGTCATCTCTTTTATTGTGTCATTTCTGCTGTTAATGCAGTCAGACAGGTTTAACAGCAAGGTCTCCTAGTCTCTAGTGCCATTTCTGGAGATGGTAATTTGAGGAATTTGAAAAGCATGGCAAAAATGTGAGCCAATTCAAAGATACACTACAGTTCATATATCAAAGGAAAAATACTTTTTGATGGTTTCTCAGAGATACTGAAGAGCTTGAAAATACATAGATGGAAAAAAAAAAAGAAAAAGAAAATACATGGATGGAGCCAGACTCTCCAGCCAGTTTCTAGATCATTACAAATGCATATTTTTCCATTTCTTTTTATTGAAGATAGACCTATTAATACTTCACAACCTAACACTATGCAGCTACACATTCATTTGACAAGTCAACCTTCTAGAACTGCAGTGTGGCAGCTATATCATTGATCTCGGGAAAAAGAGTTCTTGTGCTACTGAAGAACTTAGAGGATGAATATCAATGTCAACTTTGGGCCAGAATTAAGGGTTAGCTAAGAATTGGTAAGTCCATCCAGTTTTCAAAACTAGTAGCCCAACTGGAATGTAAATGGAGTGCTTTTATAAACAATTAATGCTCCTTGCAACACACAGGGAGTTATTCATGCATAGTTAGGAAGTCATTTTCTGAGACTTTGGCTGGAAACGTAGCTTTCATGGATGAAACATTTTGGGTAACATCTCCAATATTCCCCTTGCGAAAATGAAGTAACGACATCCATTAGACACTTCAAGTTTGCAGCTCTTCTTTCATGTGGCTCCAGTCCTCTTGGTCTTGGCATGTTGTGATAGTTTGGCACAAAGTAGCATCATTTTGTCCTTGACGATGATAGATTCTGCACACTTAATCCATTAATCTGAGCTGATGGACTTTGCCCAGAGTTAAAATATTTTGTTCTTACATAATGGTTTTCTTATTAAATCTCTGAACAATACTCTTTTACGGGTGACTACATTCAACCCCATATTCTAGATGTAAAAAGTAAAGTGAGAGGAGGTTAATTTTTTTTAATTTTATGAGGATTTATATAGTGCTTGGTGTAAGTGCTCAAGCTCTCTTCTGTTTTAGAAAATATTCAATCATATGGTCCTCAAAAGAAGTTTATGAGTCTTGTGCTATTAGACCCATTATAGGTGAGAAAGCTGAAGCACAAGGAAGTCAAGCGGCTGGCCAGCTGAGATAGTAAGTAGTAGAGCAAGAGTCCAACTCCTGCTGTCTGGTTCCAGGGTCTGGGCTCCAACCACTGCACTAAACTGTCTCTGCGCCTCACACTAGACCAGCCTTGTAGTTAATAACAATGAACTAAGGACAGAAATGAGAATATTTAACATTTCCAAACCCCCTTTCTGGTCACTCACCAACAATTTCCTCCCCATAGACAGCATTCTCATTTTCAAAGTGAAGTTTCAAAGTGAAAGTCTTAGACTTTGGAAAGGTGGAACCTTTGAGATCACAGAGGAGCAATCTTGGTAGATTGGGATTACGCAGAACAATTTAGCATCAAGAATATTTAGTGAAAAAGATTGAAAGTGAAGTTAAGGCATGACAGATGGGTGGTACTCTGCTTATTTGAAAAGTTCCTTTCAAATTATAAGTCCCACTTCCTTCACCTTTAGTCCTCCAGCCTAGATTGATGCGTCAGAATACCTGTGCATTTTACAATAACAAAGGTACCACTTGGAATTAACAAGGAGCCATTAGTCTCAAGTTCTTATGCTCTGCATAGCAAGGAAAGCCATCAAGGCTAGACTCCCTAACTGATAAGGAGCCAAGCAACAGTTTCACAGGTTTGCACACAGACTGCTGGGGTCTGTGCCTTCATGGGTACTGCTGGAAAAATAAAGATATTCTGTTGTTCTTAATGGAAATATAACCTACCCTGAAAGCTTTGAGATGTCAACTTACCCTACCCTGACCAGGGAGCTCTTTGCTATTGGTCCAGAAGAGAGGAATGTGGTTTCTAATTTTTATTTCCTGGCAGGAGTTAGAGGAGATGATGCATTGACAGGCAGCTGAAGGTGGGGACCCTGTGGATCCAGGACATCTGGGCATCATTAGCCATGGTGAGGGGCCAGCCCACATGAGAGGTAGCAGGAAGGAAAAGAATCTATGGCCAGATGGTGGAAGTCATGGCTGGAGGAAACACTGGCTTAATTTTTGGAAAAGATTTTTCTTCAAACTCTGAAATGACTTTGGAAGCCACTCGTTCTTTAAGGCCTCAGGATAAATAATTTAGCTAGCATATTGCAAAAGGGAAAAAATTGTAACTCTATCCATGAAGATGAGGTGGGTTTCATTTTATAATTCTCACTATTCAGAAAGCTTGCACAACTCCCTCGTCTCAAGGCTGTCGAAACTCAGTCTTCAATAACTCTTCTGCAAGCAGTGTCCTTGATACTCGCCAAGCTCAATTGCAATCTCTTCCTGTCATGCTAACGTTTTGAAGTAGAACTCACTTCTGGTCATAGTGGATCTGGAAGAAGCAGTTCAGTCATCAACAGATACGTGTTGCAGGTTGTTGGGTATTTTTTTCCTTCCTGCTGAGGCAAACATCACTTAGAATGATTTATCATTACTCATTCAGAAGCTCTGACTACCCCAAAGAGAGGCTAACCACAAAAATTTCTTCTAAAAGTGATGTAGCCACAGCTGTCTAGGAGTTATTTAGCAGTAATTCACTCTGGGCAATAGAAGAGTGATTAGAAGGATATCACATCTATTAAAATGTCAATCTAATTAAAGCATGGGAGAGAGCTCAAGAGAGCTTAGAGTCCCTATTCTGTGATTTGGATAGACTTTTTTACTTTACAGATTAAATCATAAGCTGGAAACAAAGTCTCTTTGCATCTCTGTGGTCTAAAATACTAACAAAAAGAAAAAAAAAGATTCTTAATAGATTAATAGGTTGTCATTCAGTAGGGTTTCTAGTAAACAGCATGTTAAGCCTTGTCCTTGTCATGGTCTCCAAAAGTGACTTTATTTTTTTTATAATAAATGTATTTTTTATTGGTGTTCAATTTGCCAACATACAAAATAACACCCAGTGCTCATCCCGTCAAGTGCCCCCCTCAGTGCCCATCACCCATTCACCCCCATCCCCCGCCCTCCTCCCCTTCCACCACCCCTAGTTCGTTTCCCAGAGTTAGGAGTCTTTATGTTCTGTCTCCCTTTCTGACATCTCCCACACACTTCTTCTCCCTTCCCTTATATTCCCTTTCACTATTATTTATATTCCCCAAATGAATGAGAACATATAATGTTTGTCCTTCTCTGATTGACTTACTTCACTCAGCATAATACCCTCCAGTTCCATCCACGTTGAAGCAAATGGTGGGTATTTGTCATTTCTAATGGCTGAGTAATATTCCATTGTATACATAGACCACATCTTCTTTATCCATTCATCTTTCGATGGACACCGAGGCTCCTTCCACAGTTTGGCTATTGTGGACATTGCTGCTAGAAACATCGGGGTGCAGGTGTCCTGGCATTTCATTGCATCTGTATCTTTGGGGTAAATCCCCAACAGTGCAATTGCTGGGTCGTAGGGCAGGTCTATTTTTAACCCTTTGAGGAACCTCCACACAGTTTTCCAGAGTGGCTGCACCAGTTCACATTCCTACCCACAGTGTAAGAGGGTTCCCCTTTCTCCACATCCTCTCGAACCTTTGTGGTTTCCTGCCTTGTTAATTTTCCCCATTCTCACTGGTGTGAGGTGGTATCTCATTGTGGTTTTGATTTGTATTTCCCTGATGGCAAGTGATGCGGAACATTTTCTCATGTGCGTGTTGGCCATGTCTGTGTCTTCCTCTGTGAGATTTCTGTTCATGTCTTTTGCCCATTTCATGATTGGATTGTTCGTTTCTTTGGTGTTGAGTTTAATAAGTTCTTTATAGATCTTGGAAACTAGCCCTTTATCTGATACGTCATTTGCAAATATCTTCTACCATTCTGTAGGTTGTCTTTGAGTTTTGTTGACTGTATCCTTTGCTGTGCAGAAGCTTCCTATCTTGATAAAGTCCCAATAGTTCATTTTTGCTTTTGTTTCTTTTGCCTTTGTGGGTGTATCTTGCAAGAAGTTACTGTGGCCGACTTCAAAAGGGGTGTTGCCTGTGTTCTCCTCTAGGATTTTTATGGAATCTTGTCTCACATTTAGATCTTTCACCCATTTTGAGTTTATCTTTGTGTCTGGTGCAAGAGAGTGGTCTAGTTTCATTCTTCTGCATGTGGATGTCCAATTTTCCTGGCACCATTTATTGAAGAGACTTTCTTCCAGTGGATAGTCTTTCCTCCTTTATCGAATATTAGTTGACCATAAAGTTGAGGGTCCACTTCTGGATTCTCTATTCTGTTCCATTGATCTATGTGTCTGTTTTTGTGCCAGTACCACACTGTCTTGATGACCACAGCTTTGTAGTACAACCTGAAATCTGGCATTGTGATGCCCCCGATATGGTTTTCTTTTTTAAAATTCCCCTGGCTATTCGGGGTCTTTTCTGATTCCACACAAATTTAAAATAATTTGCTCTAACTCTCTGAAGAAAGTCCATGGTATTTTGATAGGGATTGCATTAAACGTGTAAATTGCCCTGGGTAACATTGACATTTTCACAATATTAATTCTGCCAATCCATGAGCATGGAATATTTTTCCATCTCTTTGTGTCTTCCTCTATTTCTTTCAGAAGTGTTCTATAGTTTTTATGGTATAGATCCTTTACCTCTTTGGTTAGGTTTTTTCCTAGGTATCTTATGCTTTTGGGTGCAATTGTAAATGGGATTGACTCCTTAATTTCTTTTTCTTCAGTCTCATTGTTAGTGTATAGAAATGACTTTATCGATAGAGACCACTTGAATAATTGAATGCAGTAGTTAAAAACATGACCTTTAGTTTGGCTGACATGGCACTAAGACTCACCACCCCCAATGCCAAACTGAGTCCTTTGCGAGTTTCTGGACCCCTCTATGCTACTGTGTCATTTGAAAATAAGGGCCATGATTCTATTTTACAGGGTTATTGTAAGCATCTAACCAGATAACATTTTAGAGTTCCTGGCATCATGCCTAACATAAGAATAAGCATCCAATGAATGTTAGTTAGTAATTATTATTCTAAAGATAACCCCTTCTCATAACATTTGAGTCTCTCAATATTCAAGTTTAAACTGGATGAAGCTGGATTTTGAATTCTTTCAATCTGTTTATATTTCACAGGCAAAAAGCATTTTCACATCAGGGAAGACCAAATGGCAGATTATTATCATTTATTAACAAGGTGTAAGGCAAACGTAGAAATTTAGTGAAAAAGCAAACGTACAGCATGACCCCATTTTAAAAAACATATAAACCTGTTTGGAAAGCCATAGAACCAAATGTTATATTAGTTTTCCCTAAATTTCCTTTACTTTCTCTCTTATACTTTTTCCCAGATTCTGCAGTGAACCTGTATTACTTTCTTATTAGAGACATGCAGCATATGCTATTCTTCAAAGGAAAGAAGTGTAGAGTCACTGTGGAACCAACCAATCTTTATGTATATGTGTGTGACCCCGCCTGGATCTAGTATGGGGGAGATAAAGATAGAGACTGTGGAGGTAGGAGCAGGGAGCCCCAGGGAATCGCTGTGTCCATTTGGGGTAAGCTCCTGTAGATTTAGAGCTGTTGGCTTTTTGTCACCTTCAGAGAGGTTTTCCATCTGCCTGGTTCACCAGAGTCTTATTCTTTATCTCAATTGTTCTAAGTATGTAAATAATTCCAAAAATTGATCTGGTGTCCTGGGGACTCATGGACCTCTGCGATCAGAAACACACTGAACCATGGCTGTCTCCAATGATGGCCCCAAAACTGACACAGTGTGAGGGGATGCAGTTGTCAAGCGCCTGGAGCTCTGACTCACTCCACTTTAATTTAGGGAAATACATAGTACATGATTTTTATATTATTTATTTAATTTTTTAAAAAATTAAAAAAATTTCTTTTTATTGGAGTTCAATTTGCCAACACACAGCATAACACCCAGTGCTCATCCCATCACGTGCCCCCCTCAGTGCCCGTCACCCAGTCACCCCAACTCCCGCCCACCTCCCATTCCACCACCCCTTGTTCATTTCCCAGAGTTAGGAGTCTCTCATGTTCTATCACCCTCTCTCATATTTCCCCATTCATTTTCTCTTCTTTCCCCTTCATTCCTTTTCACTATTTTTATATTCCCCAAATGAATGAGACACCATATAATGTTTGTCCTTCTCTGATTGACTTATTTCACTCAGCATAATACCCTCCAATTCCATCCACGTCGAAGCAAAAGGTGGATATTTGTCGTTTCTAATGGCTGAGTAATATTCCATACATAGACCACATCTTCTTTATCCATTCATCTTTCGATGGACACCGAGGCTCCTTCCACAGTTTGGCTATTGTGGACATTGCTGCTAGAAACATCGGGGTGCAGGTGTCCCGGCGTTTCACTGCATCTGTATCTTTGGGGTAAATCCCCAACAGTGCAATTGCTGGTCGTAGGGCAGGTCTAGTTTTAACTCAGCAGTTTAACTCTGCCTTCAGCCCAGGGCCTGATCCTGGAGACCGGGATCGAGTCCCACGTCAGGCTCCCTGCATGGAGTCTGCTTCTCCCTCTGCCTTTGTCTCTGCTGCTCTCTCTCATGAATAAATAATTTTTTTAAATAAATAAAAAATCTTTTAAAAATGTTTAAAAAAAGATAAAATGAATAACTACAGTTAAAACTAAGAAATTAAAAATGGATTGGTCTAGGGGCACCTGAGTGGCTGAGTCAGTTGGGTGTCCCAACTCTTGCTTTTGGCTCAGGTCATGATCTTAAGGTCCGGTCCTGAGATCAAACCCCATGGCAGGCTCTGTGCTCAGCAGGGAGTCTGCTCTAAATTCTCTCTCCCTCTGCCCCTCCCCATCTCAAATAAATAAATATTTAAAAATAAATAAATGTGTTAGTCTAGAGTTAAGACAAAATGACCAGTGAATGCATGAAACACTAGGATGACAAAAGTTAGAATGTCTCCTGGTTTTCTAACAATTTCTCAATTAATTTGACTATAAAGACTGATTTTTTAAAATGTCATTTACTGTATCACCACAGATACACACAAAAGGCAGCACATATTAAATATGAGACACATATTTTATTTTATTTCTTTATTCATGAGACATACAGAAGCAGAGACATAGGCAGAGGGAGAAGTAGGTTCCCTGCAGGGAGCCTGATGTGGGACTTGATCCCAGTACCACGGGATCACAACCTGAGCCAAATATGTTTTCTAGGCCACAACAGAATAAGCCTAGAATAAACTAGGTGCAAGAGGCTAATCATTTTGAAGAACAAATTCTCAATATAAACATAGGCTCATAAAGAAAGCCGAGTCAAATTCCAATTAACAAGCATATTTAAAACAAAAAATAAAATAAACTCCACGGCTAACTAGGTTTCCATGAACTTCATAAACCTTCCATGAACTTCTGACCCTTCTTTTCTATGGAGTATGATATTTACTGCCTGTACCAGTGAAATAGGCATAATTATATAGTATTTATAGCTTGGTAATCAGTGTATACTGTTGTCAATAGTTGGGGCAGCAAATAATTTCCTAAAAGTCAAATCACCTGTCTTATTAAGCCAAAATGTAGTCAAGTTTTATGTATGTTTGAAGTACTTTCAGAGCAATCATAAACAAATCCCAGTTGATATTCAAAATACAACTCCAGAGAATTTAATAAAGGATTAGACAAAAACAGTTTTCAATTTTTACTATAAATGCCAACTTGGTATTTACTAAATATTTGTAGATTCATGTTAAGACTAACTCTACTTGTGACCCAGTGACTTATAAAGATAGGATGTGAGAGGCCCTTAAAAATTTGTCCTTGATTTTATAAGACACATGTAAAAAATATCTGTCCTATTTACTTGGATGTAGATATCCTTGCTTGAGTAGGATACTAGATTAAAAACTGAGAGACAAGAAGAGTTTAAGTGAAAACACCTCAGAAACAGATATACTTGCTAGACAATTAAATTTCCAAGGGATCTTGGAAATATCCAAAGACAATGTTTACAGTGATTTGAAATTTCAACTGAAACAAGTATGGCCAGCAACCAAATACTACCCTCAATTGAAGAGGAGACCCTTTATAATTAGTTGCTGTCAACTGTGTTAACAGTTGTTGTTAACATTTAGTTAACATTATATGTTAACAGTGTTATAACATTTCACTATTTAAATACTATTGTACTTTACAGAGTTAGAAGACAAAAGTCTAATGAAGCATCTACCATGGGTTAGAGAACTAAAATCTAGATGCCATTACCATTCACCAGGATTATTATTAAATTACAAAGTGTAATCATAGTGTGGGGCACCTGGGTGGCTCAGTTGGTTGAGAGTTCAACTCTTTGTTTTGGCTCAGGTCATGATCTTATTATGGGTCTAGAGATCAAGACGTGTTATCAGGCTCCACATTTAGTAGGGAGTCTGCTTAAAGATTCTCTGCCTCTGCTCCCCCCCACCCACCTCACTCACTCTCTCTCTTAAATCAATCGTTTTTTAAAAATGCAGTTACAGTGTTATGGAACACGTTCTATCAAAGAGAACTTTAAATTTCAGAAATGAAATTTGATTTATATTCTTCAGTCTGATTTAAGATATACTAAGACAAAAACTTTGTCAGTGAAAAACTTACCTTTGCTCTCACAAAGTTGCTTGAATTTCACATACTCGGACTAAAGATCTTAAATTTTTTAATTCAGTACAAATTTCTGACATGTGAACACTTCCCATATTATGGGCTTCTTCTCGCAATCTTGATGCCTATAATTAAAGAAATAAAGATCACATACATGCCACAATCACGTACAAAAAAAAAAAAAAAAACCCCAAAACATTAAATTTCTGACAACTTTGTACCAAGATTACAGAACAATCCGCCTTTAAATCCACAAAAATGATAGTGAATCTAAAGGAGAAAAAGGATTTTCTTTAAAAAACTGTCTAATGGTGGAAAGAAGGTATTTTTCCAAGATTTCCCCCTTCAACTTCTGGAGGATATAGTATTTCCAATTTTAGTATTGCATAGCACTAAGGATAGAAGAGCTCATGATTCGTGGTTAATAAGATGCTGAGTCAGCCAGAGTAAAGTTCAGGTGTAACAATGTTAAAAGGGACTTCACTGTATTCTGATGTCATAAGATATGCAATATTACCTCTGTGAACTTAGAGAAAATTTCAGACAGTCAGTAAGCTGCTAAAAGGGAGAAGCCAATGGCAGTTAATTGGAATGTCCAAAGGTCCCTCATTCCAAAGCAAAACTGTTTTCTAACTTCTACTTGCTAGTCTAGTGGAGAGATAGAAGAGTAATAGTATGAACAAGTTCTAAAACTATCAGAGCAGCTGGCTGAGTAGCATCCTGGCTTTAAGCCTCATAACTATTCTAACTGGGTGACTTTGGTATATAATTTATTTGGTCTTAAGGGTCTTCAATGGTAAAATGGGAGAACTCATCTGCACTGCTTAACAGTTTTGAGAAGTGGAGAAAATAAAGCACTCAGCACAGTGCTAAATGCTGAGTATATTAAAATATTTTATGTGAAACCATAAAAAGTTATCTCATAAATGCCCTAAAATAAGTGCTTACCAAATATTTAATTTAATGCACTGACTATAGACAATCTAATTAGACATTACTTTAAATGTAGCTTAAATTCAGTGATCTAGATTAGATTTTCTAGAAGAAATTATATTTTGTCATTCATCCAAAGGTAAAACATCTGCTATGAATCATGTAACATACTTGCTTCTCTGCATGATCTGCAGGCCATCCTTGAACATGTTTTATGAGATTTTCATTGAAGTGTGCTGCTAGCGTAGGTGTTAATGAACATGTAGGTCGGGCAGATGAATTCTGTGGTACAACTGTTGCGTTTGATGCATTACTACTAGAAGTATGATTTGGACCAGGCGATGGACTTCTCTGGCTACTGGAAGAGAAAAAAGAATTGAATGTATAGTATATTTTTAAAAGGAGATACCTAAAAATTGTCAATATCTTCTATTAAATTAAAGATATCCAAATTCCTAAGAAAAATCTGTTATTTTAACATCAAATACATAGAATTTAAAATCCAAAGTGTAGTTATATATCATGTACTCCTTAAACACACTTTTGGGAGGAAAAAGGGCCCTTCTAAGAACAGTAATGTCAGTTAAATTTAAACTAATAGTGCTCTTCAAATTTGACAGCAGAACCTGTGATTTTGTATACCAGAAACACTACTCAGAATGTAACTAAGAAATGGTCATATTTTAACAGTTGTAGATATAAGGCACAACTGAGTATTGCATCTTAAGTACATGTAGATAAAGAGGGGGAAAAAATCTATTGCCTTTGTTTAGTGTCAGAACAAAATACTGAATCAGAGGGTAGATAATGTGAAGCAAAATACAGGCATTTTATTGGACAGCAACAAATGAGTTTAGTGGCAAAATAAGACCCAAAATAACACTCTGAGATAAGTTATCTTCTTTTAAAACTGTATGGTTTGGCTAGGGTTTGGGGATATGGTGGTAAGAACCAAAACTTTAATCACCCAAGTTGATTTCCTACCTGCTTCACCAGACTTGGCTCTGAATGAATTTCAGTTATTTCCAAAAACTAAATCTCCCAAAGGATGAAGAGTTTTCATCACTGAGGATATTTAAAATAATACTGCAGCCTCTAAAGACAATTTAAAAGAAGTATTTCCCAAAAATGTTCTGAGCAATGGCAACATTGCTGGAGTAAGTAGACAGCTTCCCAAGGTGATTATTTTGAAGGGAACAACTCTCATTTGGATGTAAAAGTTCTGAAATGCTTGTTTAGAAAACAACAATAAAAACAATAGTTGAATTATTTTGCTACCTCATAGCAAGAAATCAAAATAGGAAAATCAATCAAATGAAAATCATTTAAAGTTGTATTTGTTAATTAACAAAGAAACATGTAACACAATACAGCCCTATCTGACAAGCACTCCACACAGGGGTCAAAATTGAAGCTCTTAGGAAAACCTGACACATACCAGTTGAGAAATAGTATTTCCCATTTTTGGATTCAGCAATACACTCATATCTAAAACTGCTATGAGGAGGTTAAAAAATGATGTCATTTCCAACAAGTATTATAAAATCAGGTGCCCTCTTTGTACAAGTATGACATATTGTTACTCCTATCATATTCTATTAAGTAAAATCTGAAGAATGACTTTCTTCAAAAAATAAGCTGGCTTCATTACTAGAGACAACAACCTACTTGGAGTAAGATTTGCCTTTGTAAATCTTATAATACATAAAACTTAGGCTAACCATGGATTCTTACAAGATCAAGTTCTATTATACATATATTTTTATAATATTCAAACAATGCAGCATGCAACATTAATGAAAAAATGTTTCAACACACATGAACTTACTTTGAGCGCTGAAGACTTCGAGGAGAGACAGGTTCATGACCTTGCTGTTTGTCAGCAGTTACAGGCTGCTGTGTGGCCGATTGTGAAACCGGTCCTTGCTTAACTACTGGAGTACTAACCTGAAATGTCAAAATCTGGTGAGACAGGCTTCTATTATATACATAAATACCATGGAAAGTACATAAAACCAAAAGTACTATCAATGTGAAGTCTCTTATTTCTATTCTTTAGTAATTTTTAAGATAACATGAGCTGTCCCCTAATTGTTTCATAATTATTAGTGATATAGACATATTTAATTGTGTAAATCATGGTCATCCAGGTCCCCAAATCCACACACCCCTCCAAATCTAGTTGGATAGTCTTAAACTCTGAAAAATCTAGAGACTTCAAGAATTGCAGTCAGATTAATTTCCCAAAGTTCACAGTTAGAAGAGCCACGTTCATTTTGAGACTAACATAGAATTTCTTCATAAAATGGCCCAGAAGACTTTAAGATTACTTTTTGTAAAGCAGAAGAACACAAACTAGTTCTCTAATGTTGAGCCCAGTTTTCTTTCTAATACACTAAGATAGCTCCTCTGATTCAGTTATTTTTATATCAGTAAAAATTAATGTTACTATATCATACAAATACAGCTGCTCAAATTTAAACCACATATGCAGAGCGTATAGATTGGTCTACCAGTGAATGAGTCAACACTGGAGTGGTCTTCAAAGACATGTTACCCTACAGAGGTGGAACAAGAGGACCATGATTGTCAGTGAGGATATGTACACTACACATACTTACATGCCACAGAAAAAGAAAACAAGTACTTTTAAACACAAGCCCCGAATTAAGGCACGAAGGCAGACAGCCATTTGTGATTAAGTCACATCCTCCAATAATAGTTTTGTTTTTTTCTTCTTTCTTCCTTTTTTTTTTTTTTTTTTTAATATTCCCCCAAACAAATCTGGATAGCCTGGCTACATAAAAATCATTTTTATAAGCATTTTTATAAGGTCTACTTAATACTGAATTCCCACTTAAAAAAAAATTTGATGGGGATCCCTGGGTGGCGCAGCGGTTTGGCGCCTGCCTTTGGCCCAGGGCGTGATCCTGGAGACCCGGGATCGAATCCCGCGTCAGGCTCCCGGTGCATGGAGCCTGCTTCTCCCTCTGCCTATGTCTCTGCCTCTCTCTCTCTCTCTCTGTATGACTATCATAAATAAAATTAAAAAAAAAAATTGATGCCCATATACATAAGGGATTTGAAATGCTAATCTTATAACTGATTGTAAAACTTTACAATCACTTTTAGTCATTATTTATTGTACTCCTAAGATACTACACCCTGACGAGTTTTAAGCTCTAAGAAGATCTCCTTTGTTGAAACAATTTTTTCCTTCTCTCACAAAGTGCAAACAGTATGAAATTGCAGAATAGACTAATTTCTTTTTAAATTTTGAGTTAAATGTATCAATCCAGACTGACCCTAAAATGAGTTTAGATAAATGACTTAAATAGGGAAGGGATAAGCTAAGGAAGACCTAAAAGCTGTCCTAGCATCAATTTCAAGTTATCTTTCAATACGTTTTTATTTTTAGGCTTCTGTGAAAAAGCCTAAAGCTTTAAGCCTTAACTTTATTTCAATATAAAATTTTGGCAAGACCCCTGGTTGGCTTAGTAGGTAGAGCATTCAACTCTTGGATCTCAGGGTTGTGAGTTCGAGCCCCACGATAAGCGTAGAGACTGCTTAAAAATAAAATCTTAGGGATCCCTGGGTGGCGCAGTGGTTTAGCGCCTGCCTTTGGCCCAGGGCGTGATCCTGGAGACCCCGGATCGAATCCCACGTCGGGCTCCTGGTGCATGGAGCCTGCTTCTCCCTCTGCCTACGTCTCTGCCTCTCTCTCTGTGTGACTATCATAAATAAATAAAAAATTAAAATAAAATAAAATAAAATAAAATCTTAAAAAAAAAAAAATCTTCAGGGGATTCCTGGGTGGCTCAGCAGTTTGGCACCTGCCTTTGGCCCAGGGCCTGGTTCTGGAGTCCCAGGATCGAGTCCCACGTCGGGCTCCCTACATGGATCCTGCTTCTCTCTCTGCCTGCCTCTCTCTCTCTCTCTCTCTCTCTGTGTCTCTCATGAATAAATAAATAAATTCTTAAAAAAAAAAAGTTCCTTCTTAAAAAAAAAAATCTTCAGCATGAAGGATTGAAATAGCCTACTTTTTAACTAAAAAGAATTTCTTAAATTTACCATTAAGAAAAAAAACTGCAATTTGTGCATATACCAACTTCCAAATCTTTTAATGTTTTGCTGGTAATAGGACTACAAAGCAAAGAATGAGTATGACTAAGATTTGCTTAAGAAATTTTGGGTAAGGGATACCTGGGTAGCTCAGCAGGTAAGCGTCTGCCTTCCACCTAGGGTGTGATCCCAGAGTACTGGGATCAAGTCCCACATCGGGCTCCCTGCATGGAGCCTGCTTGTCCCTCTGCCTGTGTTTCTGCCTTTCTCTGTGTCTCTCACGAATAAATAAAATCTTAAAAAAAAAAAATTTGGGCAAGACTCAAATGATATAGTATAAAATCTGAAGGCAGTGTTGTTAAGGTCTGGTTTATATTCCAATAAGAAGAGACCAGCAATTTTCTAACTGTCTCTGAGGAGCCATTCATGCAAACTTTTGCTTGGAGAAACACAGGTAGTATAAGCTTAGTAAAATGGATTCTGTGTTCAGAAAGACCTAGGCCTTAAATTCTGATTCCACCACAAAAACTGGATTTAACTGAAGGCTTAATTCTCTTATCTATTAAATGAAGCAAATAGTAGTTGATTCTCATGATGTGAAGTTAAATATAATACTATTAAGCTCTTAGCACAGAAATGGATTCATTTCTAAAATAAAAGTATGGGAGGAAAGCCACTGGAAAACAGGTTATATCTTTTAAAAAGTTAAAAAACTCTACAAATATTAAGACAATTATTTTATCCTTCTTTATCCCACTCTTCCTCCAGGTCACAAATCTCAGCCAGTAAGAGAAAACAATCAGCGTATAAAAGTAACACATATGATGGGGGTGCCTAGGTGGCTCAGTCAGTTATGTGTCTGACTTCCCGGTACTAGGATCAAGCCGCCAGTGAGCTCCCAGCTCAGCAAGGGGTCTGCTTCTCCCTCTGCCCTCCCCCCCCCATGCCCTCTCTGTAAATAAATAAATATAATTTTTTAATTAAAAAAATGTTTAAAAGTAGCATAGATGCAACTCCCTCTAGAGTCCTCAATTTACTGAGACTAACCTGCATCTAAGCTGACCCATCATTCACTCCACCACTACTACACGTTCTCAAAGAGGGCTTTTCCTACAATAGAGAGTCTAAAACATTAAACTTGTTTTTCCAGAAGTGAGTGCTTTCGTGCTTTCTTTTCCAAATTTCCCTCAAAAGCAACATACCTTTGGCTGTGATGAAACAGGAGGAGTACTAATCAAAGGTTTGATAGGGACTGTGTTAGTCTGAGGTATGCTTATTCTTGGAGACACATACGATCTTGGGGATGATGCATCAGAAGTTAAAGACATTGGAGACTGATTAGATGGCTGAGCTGTGAAAAAGTAAAGCAATTAATTAATTCCAAATAAACCAAAACTTCCGTAATATATATGTAGAGGTCTTTCCATCCCTCTACATGCCCCCTGAACACCAGACAGAACACTTAACTGTTTAAAGTCAGAATCTGAAATACTCACTGGAGTCACGGACTAAAAACGAGCTGTGAATTAGAGAAGCACATCCAATGTATGCCTCCTCCAACCTGTTTTTTTAGGCTGAAGCAAGAAGGTAAGCCTGAACTATTCTCACATGGAAGGCATCCTCACCATTCTTATTTGTTCTTTCTTATTCTATATTTAGGCCTGGTTATACCCCTTTATCTCCTGCCTCATGAGGATAACCAGAGAGTTAAGTCTTTGCACTATTATATTTCAATTTCAGAATAAGTGTTTCTGCTCAGTTTATTAGTTTTCAGAATTGGGGCAGGGGGACAAGTCAAAGTGACCAATTCATTTCTTCTTTGTTCCTATATATGCCTCTTTCCATTGGATGTTTCATGGAGAAGAGAAATAGGTAATTTAAGACAGGACTTGAGCATTTCTGTATCCTGTGGTCAGTCAAAAATCATTAAACATCAAATGTGAACCAAACCAACACTTAAAATATATTCAATGTTTCATAAAAATTGAGGACCTATCAGTTTACACTCAGCTTTATATCAGTTTACACTCAGCTTTAGAGTACATTGACAACTTAAAGTCTGAATTAAATATGTATTACAGATTTAATGGCAATACTGGAAGATAAATGTCAATGTTTGCCTCATCTGGAAAAAAAAATACTGTATATACTAGTGTTAGAAAAAAAAATCATCAAACATCAGGGGTGTTTGAGTGGCTCAATAGATTGGGCATCTGCCTTCTGCTCAGGTCATGGTCTCAGGGTCCCAGGATTGAGTCCCACATTGGGCTCCCTGCTCAGCAGAAAGTCTGTTTCTCCCCGCCCTCATGTACATTCTCTCAAATAAATAAATAAATAAAATTAAAAACAAATTACAGGATCCTGTAAAACAAACATCAAATTGTTATAGCTAGTCTCTTCAGAAACCAAAAAGTTTTACCATGAACCCCCTGCTCCAAATTAATATACAATTCTCACAATACCTAAGAAAATGAATACCTTGTGTAGAGAGCTGAGCAGCTTGAGAAATCAAAGAAGTTATGTTGAAAGCAGATGGTCCAGCAGTAAGAAACTTATGAATTATAGACTGCAATGAGGCTTGTGTCACAGCTGCTGTAAGAACTAAACACATATCTTAAATTAAAATAAAAACATAGTGGCACAGTATGGTATTAGTAACAACTTGAAAACTAAAAAAACCCCAAAGAAACTGCAGTGTTTCAAACTAGAACTCTCAAAATAAAAATCTGTAAGATGGTAATAAAATGGGTCCAGAGATAGGAAATGATCAGAGGTAGAAGAAATTTAATGGTTTTTTTTTGTAAAGGAAAACAGTAGTTTTCCTTTGCATTAAAATTTGTGTTCAATTTAAGAAACTCCGGAGACTTTTTAAAAACAGTAAAGAGTGTTCCCTGGAAATTCTGATTATACCAGAAATCTATTCATTAATAGCTAAAGGGCTTTTGTAGGTTACCTGAAATTAAAAAGATAAAGGGTAGTTATTTCATGTGAATGCTTTACTAAACAAGGTGACCATTAAAACCCTACATTAGGGCAGCCCAGGTGGCTCAGCGGTTTAGTGCCTGCCTTCAGCCCAGGGCATGATCCTGGAGACCCGGGATCGAGTCCCATGTCAGGCTCCCTGCATGGAGCCTGCTTCTCCATCTGCCTGTGTCTTTGCCTCTCTTTCTCTCTGTGCCTCTCATGAGTAAATAAATAAAATCTTTAAAAATAAAATAAAATAAAACCCTACATTAATACCCACTCCAACAATCTTTTAAAGAACAGACATTAAATAAAAGAAGCTAGGTAATTTAGGAACATCATTTATTTTCAAAGCACAAGATCCTTTATTATTGACATTTTCTTATGCTATCATCTCTTCAAACTGCTTAAAGTCCTACTTTCCCTAGTAAAACATGTACCTATCAAATAGAATGGCACAGTTATCTTAAGAGAATAAAATCAAAATGCAAGAAAGTACAGTAAGAACAAAATTATTGACCAACTAGCGTGAAATAGCTCCATTTTTAAGATAAAGGAAGAACTTAACCATTTAGCACTACTGTTAAATATATTATGTAACAATGTACACATACTGAAATGGACTATTCTAAACAGAAAATTTTAAAATGCTCTTAAGACTGTTTGAATTTGAATAGCTTGTCAATTAAAACTATATCCACTTTTATTCAGACTTCTTTGATGTTGCTAGCTAAACAGCATACTGAAAAGCAAAGTTGGAATTAACAATATGCTAGAATTTAAGTGTTTTTATATCAGTTTTTAGAAATTAAAAAAATTTAATTTTAATTAAAAAAAAAGAGATTTATTATACACATTAAGCAGACAGAATAGCTTTATCTCCGGTAAATACCGTACACAGCAAGTCTTGAAAAATATACAGAGAGAAAAAAAAAAGAAAAATATACAGGAAAAATCCAAGTACTACTAACTCAATTACAATACCAAAGGCTTTCAACAACCATGAGGTTACGATATGAATTTCAAAGAATGACGCTCAAATGTGAATTTCAAAATGAAACAAAAGACCACTCCTAAATTGGGGAATTTACTAACGACACGAAGCAAATAATAATAATAAAACTGTTACCAATTTACCTTCATTTATTTTGGATATGTCCACATTAGAATTATTAAGTTGCAGTGTGGCTTGCAAAGCAGGAAGCAGCTGTCTGAGAAGGTTGGGGTCCTGAAGTAATGGAGGTATCGGTGACTGTGGAACAGGAGAAACAGGGATTGCTGACGCAGATGTTGGAGGTGCAGATGTGGGATTCAGTCCAGAGGCAGAGGATGTGGAAGGAGTTGTGCAAGAATGTGATACAGATTTGTCTCCTGGTGTAGACTCTAAGTAAAAAGGAGATAACAAGGCTGAAAAAAAACTACTTGGAGAAAACTAGAACCAACATCGAAAGAGCAACTTTCATGTGCCAAACACCCAACTCAAGTAATTTCATTCCATCTTCCCAAGGTGACACAGGGAGGGGGCTCAGTAAAGATCTACCTACTTAGAATAATAGGGTTAAGTATTTTTATATCCCGATTTCACAGGTGAGAAAACTAAACAAGAAAGATTATGTAACTTGCTTGAAATCACAAAACTTGGTAAAGCAGTGATTCTGCTATATTCATGTCTGATTCTAAAAGTCTCATGTTCTGTTTACTGGTAATGCTGTTTCAAACACAGTTAGTTATGTATTAACTACACGTTCAAATAAGCTTCTATTAAGATAAAGGTACAATACAATTCTCCTGGACTTAATTTAAGGTGAAAATGTTTATGACCACAGTAACAGCCCTCCAAAACATGACAATGACCAGAAAACAAATCAGGATTTAACACCATGGCGAGCACCTCCAATATAGGCTACAGATCAGAAGAATGAAACTCCAACTTTGAACTTTCATACTTAACAATTGAGTTTCCAGATTACATACTTTCCTTCTATAAATATATCTATTTGTCACATTTAAAACTTATTAGCACTAGAAATGATGCTTTTTTAATAGCAACCCATCCACAATACATATATTCAGTATTTTAAATAAACCAAAAATAAATAAATAAATAAAACATGCACGGAAAATGGTCATTATCTGAAAGCTATCATTGCAAATTACATATATAGAGTCAATGCAATCGCAATCAAAACTCCAAAAGCATTTTTGGCAGTATTTGAGAAGTTGATTCTATTAACTTATTTGAAAAAGGTAGGGATCCCTGGGTGGCGCAGCGGTTTGGCGCCTGCCTTTGGCCCAGGGCGCGATCCTGGAGACCCGGGATCGAATCCCACGTCGGGCTCCCGGTGCATGGAGCCTGCTTCTCCCTCTGCCTGTGTCTCTGCCTCTCTCTCTCTCTCTGTAACTATCATAAATAAATAAAAATTAAAAAAAAAAAAAAAGAAAAAGGTAAGGGCTAGTACGGCCATGAAGTTCATGAAAAAAAAAAAAAAGAACACAGCTAGTGAAATGTGTCTTGCCAGTATAAAAACTCACAATTGAAAGAAAACCAATATAAGGTCGATTAAACTTCAGTTATGTGTCTTTAGAACTAGAAGATGAAAACAAGAAGGTATCTTTGACATCTAGACGCAGAAAACTACAAAAAGCAAACCAATTACATTCAAAGCACAGATAAGTATTCTAAGGAACTCCTATAATCAGAAAAGACAAACTACACGAAAGAAAAATGAACAAAAGATGAAATAAAGACATTTCCCAGAAGAAACCGGAATGGCTTTACAATTTTTATAATAATACAATGCTTGTTTCTATTTTAGCACAAAACTAGAAACAAACTAAATGTTCACCAACAGAAAGATGAACACTGTATTTTCATACCATGGAATATTACTAATATAATAACTTTAAAGAAAGAAAAAAAGAGGAACAGAGGACCTCTGGATAAAAATATTAAAACAACTAATCAAGATGTTCATGCATATGCTTACAATACTGGCCTAAATATGAAGATTTGCTAAAAATCTTTAATTTTCCATACACACCTATTTCTTGAAGATTTTCAAGTTTGTATATATATATATATATATATATATATATCCCAAATTAAGACTATTATATGATGTATAAAAGTTGCAGGAATACTGCATCTGAATATTACACTGCTACCTAGTAACTGCAAATCCTCATTTCCAATTCTAAGAACTAAACATTTATTAATCTTCATGTCCCCACAGAAGCTGGGAATTACTAGTAAACTTACTGAAAAAGGACTCCTCTATCAGCCTTTTTATACCACTACTATAATAGTCAAAAGAATTAGGGGCAATAGCTCTCTGAAGTATGGACTTCACAGCTGCTTTAAAATATATTTCATGGCTATGTTGATCAACTATGATCAAAATTGATAAAAGTGTAACATCTGAATTTTTGTAAAGCACACATTTTAAAGAGGGTTATTCAGTTTAGCAGATTGCCTATCACGTTCAATTTTGTTGCTCTGGATTCATATACAAGTATACAGAAACTTGAAAGAAATAAAATTTCCCCTTTGAAAACCTGTCAGTTCTTACATTTTATGATGACAGTTTTCTCCAGATCATACTCCTTAAGGGTCAGCTTAGGGGCATTCCTGATTAATGTTTAAAATGAAAACAAGTTCTGCATTTTTACTTTCTGCATGAACCATCAAATTAGTGCTTACATACCTCTGAAATGATCCTTACTCTTTTGTTACTTTTATTGTGGCTTTCTTCTGTTTTTTAACGTATTCTGATGCTGCTCAATCTATCCACACATTTTTAAAATAAGCACAGCTTAAAAAACTCTTGAGTGCTGCCCTTTAATCCAAAAAAAGGAAACACCCCAGAAAAGAAAACTATACATATTACCATAAAGAAATAAAGTAACAAAAACTAAATATCCTTAACTCTTAGTTTTAGTAAGTTTGTTTACTCTAAGATAAATTTCTTTTGAAGTTCTGTCAAAGATCACTGAAGAGTAGTATGGAAACCAGGTGATCCTGCTTAATATCTAGGAGACCCTTGAACAGGCAACATCTTTAAAGGCCAGAATTTTTCTATTAAAAGGTTTGAGTATCAGTTTTCAGCAGAAAGCTTATCAGAATTATCTATAAAGCTAAAAACAAAACAAAACAAAACAGATACCTGGGCTCCACTCTAATGAACCTGGGGAGGCCCAGGCATATGTTGAAGTTGTAAGAATTCTATAGGTGATTCTGACACCCTAGTTGATTCTGAAAAAACAGGTTAGAGCTTTCAAGGTTGCTTTTCACCTTAAAAACCAAAGGAAACAAAACCAAAACAAAGCAGCATAGCACAAAGGTACAGGAGTGAGTGGAATTAAGGATAAGATGCAAGACAGAAAAGCTAAATCATTTTTCCCAGGTAGGTCTCCTATTTTTTCCATTGAGGTATAACAGACATACAACATTCTAGTAGTGTCAGGTGTTCAACATTCTTATCTATATATACTGCAAAATGATCTCCAAACAGTTACAAAATTATTTTTCTTGCTATGAGAACTTTCAAGACTTAGTTGAAAATATACAATAGTATTATTATGCACATTATGTCCCCATTGCTTTATAACTGGAAGTTTGTATCTTCTGACTTCCTTCACTTATTTCGTCCCAGCAACCACCAAGCTGTGTGCTCTGTATCTATACACTTGGTTTTGGTTTTTTAGACTCTTCACATATATAAGTATTTCCACACTATTTTAATAATAGCTCCACTCACCTTGTCTCCCTATAAAGACACATCCATACAAATGCCCTTCCAAAACATGTTACATGTTAAACATTTTACATATTACTTTCCTCAATCTATATATATAACTGAGAACAATGTACTGAGTTTAATAATATAGATATAAAATACTACTCTGTAAGGTAGTCTTAAAATATTACTAAAGAAAGGTATTGGTTGGGTACCTCTCCTGTGTTTTGAATGCCCTAAAAGAGATCTATTAACGTTACCCAGTATCTTCTATTATATAGTTTATTGTCTTTCCTTTCTTGCAGAACTTTAACAACTTCAGTAGGGGGATTTTGTTGTATTTATCTCTATAGCCCTGGTACGAGAGGACATGACACCAAGATGGCATCAACATGTACTTGTTGAATGGGTACCTGATCCTGCAGTAAAGGCCCAGGTCCACGTACATGCATTCTCCCTCTAATCTCTAAGTATAGAATTTATGATAATACGGAGGAAAGTCTAAGATCTCCATCCTAAATAACTGACAATTACAGCTTTATGCTACTTTCATAAAAGTAAGGAACTATATGTAGTCTTAGAGATAAATTTAACTTATTTAAGCTTATTTTAAATAACCCTATAAAATACTCAACCTTTCTTTTTAAAAAACACAGAGAGGAAATGGAACTATTTGGAATAAACAGTAATGTCATCAAATATATATTTTTATCAAACTAAACAAATAAAAACTTGGGTCTTTCAAAATAAAGACCAAGAAGTAAATGTAGGTAAAAGAACACTTTTTGCATTACAAAGCCATTTCTATAGGCTCTTCCACTTTTAAAGAATATCATCCTCCAGTCTCATTCCTTAAATGTAAACTCTCCCCAAGCAAATCTAGGTTCCTTTGAGCATTTTTTTCAATCTCTTACACACCTATTTTAAACTTAAACTAAGTCACTTTCCCTTATGATTATTTCTAAGACTTACAGATCTCTAACCAACTCTTTACTATAAACTTTAAAATTTTATCCTCTCATTTTTGGTATATATGCTTTGACAAAATTTTTCTTTCCCCTTATACTTGTATGAATTATTCACTTACATTTCCAATGCTTACCAGTAGGGGCCATAATCTACTAAAGACTAAACTTCAGAGTCACCTAAAAATCTGTTACTATACCCTAATTCTTTTATGGTTTAAAGTTAATATTCACCTCTTCTAAATCTAGGCCCCCATCCAAAATATCCAAGAGCATAAACCAAAGTCAAAATCTATTTTTGACCTACATTTTTCTGGCACGCCAAAGAATTCCTTCTAGATCTACAATAAGATCTAAAGACACTGCACTTAAAAAGGGTAAAAGGTACCATACTACATTTCTAATCATTAATTTCCTCTGATGCTTGGAGAGTTGCTGTAATAATATTCAGGGGAACATGTGAACAAAGCTCAAACTACTGTTGCAAGAAGGGCAGTTTGTTTTGTTCTGTTTTGTAGTAATGGTGTTACACTGAAGATTACAACATGGGGAAGTTACAAAGGAAACAAAGTATTCAAAAGTAGTAGGAAAAAAATGTAATAATAAGGTATCTAGGTGGCAGTAACCTGGTATATAATCTGTGATTTTCACTTATTTTTAATTTGATAATTCATGAATATGTTAAATCACATATCCACCACCCAGAACCTTTTCTTTGCATTTTACAAACGTACAGAAATATGGTGATGTAAAATATGTTAAGATATATTTTTGCACCTTGCTTTTTTATTCAACTGAGGAAATCTTTATGCTATACATGTAAAGGATAAACATACTCTGAAATTTATTCATGAGAGACACAGAAAGAGAGGCAGAGACACAGGCAGAGGGAGAAGCAGGCTCCTCGCAGGGAGCCTGATGTGGGACTCGATCCCAGATCCCGGGGTCACGATCTGAGCCAAAGCAGGTGCCCAACCATGAGCCACCCAAGCATCCCCGTATTGAAACTTTTAACAGATTTTATTAAAGGGATTCCTCTAATAACCGACATACACATTCCCACCAATTGTGCTTCCCCACATCCAGCTGTTAACTGTCACTAATCTTAAAGGTGAAAAATCTTATTTTAATCTTAATTTCCAATATGCACTGATAATCTTTCTCTTGAAATTTTTTAGCCTGCTAAAATATATATAACATAAAACTTACTACTTTAACTACTTCTAGGTTTACAACTCAGGGCCATTAAGTATTTACAAACTGTTGTGCAAACATCACATAGCACTATCCATCTCCAAAACCTTTTCATCTCTCCAAACAGAAATTCTGTCACCAATTAAACAAGGGCTCATCATCCCACTCCTTAGTAGCCACTATACTACCTCCTTTCAGCATAAGGTCTTCAATTTCATCTATGTCACAGCAGCATGCGTCAGAATTTCCTTCCTTTTTAAGGCTGTATGTCTAGCTAATATATATTTTTTTAAAACCTGTAACAGCTGATGGACACCTGAACCATTTCCATCTTTTGGCTATTTTAAATAACAATGGTACAAATATCAGTGTATAACCACCGGTTTGATTCCCTGGCTTTCAATTCTTCTGGTTATATATCCAAGCACAGAATGGTTTGATCCTATGGTAATTCTAGGTTTCATTTTTTGAGGAACTGCTAAACTGTATTCCACAGGAGCTGCATCATTTTGCATTCCTAGAAGCAATGTACAAGCGGTCTTAAAAAATAAAAATAAAAAAAAGAGGTCTAATTTTTCCCACATCCTCAAAAACATTTATTTTCATTGCTGTTTGTTTTCATAATAATCATCCTATGGGTGTGAAATGTTTTTTTTACTGTAGTTTTGATTGCTTTCCCTGATGCTGAATGCCTTGTGTGCTTACTGGCTGGCCTTGGAGAACACGTCTATTCAAGTCCTTTGCCCATTTTTGAGCTAGCTTGTTTCATTTAATTGCTCAGTTATAGGATTTCATATATTCTAGATATTAATCCTTTACTGGATATAGGATTTACAATTTATTTCCTCCTACTGTATGGGTTGCCTTTTGACTCTAGAGTGCCCTCTGATGCACAAAAGCTTTTAATACTGATGAAGTCCGTTTTATCTTTTTCCTTCGTTGCCTGTGCTTTTTGTGTCACATCTAAGAAATCACTACCAAATCCAATGTCACAGAAATTTTCACCCGTTTCCTTCTTAGAGTTTTTAGAGTTTCAGCTCCTAACTTTAGGTATTTGATCCATTTTG
Organism: Canis aureus; assembly: GCF_053574225.1. NCBI lineage: Eukaryota > Metazoa > Chordata > Mammalia > Carnivora > Canidae > Canis > Canis aureus. Next base: position 57,821 of record NW_027554524.1, read on the forward strand.
AGTTAACTTTTATAGCTGTAAGCCAAGGCTGGCAATTTTAATTTCCTCTTCTATAACTGCTTGTTCATATCTACTGCTTATTTTTTCTATTAGATTGTCTTTTTTCCTACTATTTTGATGTATTCTTAATGAATCCTTAACATATTGCTATACGTGTTGCAAGTATTTTCTACCAATTTGAGATATGTCTTGTGTTTAAATTTATCAACATTTTTTTTTTAAAAGGCAAAGGCATACTGGATCTTGATTTAAAAAGCCCTTCCCCACCCCTCAAATTATAAATAGTATATTCTTTCATCACAGCTATTCCCCCGTCCCATTGTTAAAAGTGCCATCTTAGATTAACTAGCATAATTTTAAAGTTACAGACTAATACAGACTAAATTCTTCTACTAACGTATTCAGTTATTCAACAAAATTTGAATCATGGGGGGCCTGCATGGCTCAGTTAGTTGAATGCCTGCCTTTGGCTTAGGTCATGATCCCAGAGCCCTGGGATCCAGCCCTGCATCCCTGCATCAGGCTCCCTGCTTGGTGGGGTGTTTCTCCCCTGCTTGTGCTCTTTTACTCCGTCAAATAAATTTTTTAAGATCTTAAAAAAAATTTGAGTCACTAACACATCTGTAACCAGTTTTCCTAATTTTCATGAAGAGTTTAGTAATCCTAAAAATTATTATAAAGTAAAGCAAAGGAGCGAGGGCTGAACATGGCCCACTCAAGTTAGTTAATGACCTACTACACTAGCTTATAAAAGGCTAGTACTGCCTTAATGCATACTGAAATCTTCAGGTTCATTTAAATTTCACTCAGTCTACATACCATCAAGACACAAAAGCAAAGTTTATTCCAAGTGACTCACACCTCACATTAATGACTAATCCCCCCTCCTGTTAGATTGAGTGCGGAATTAAGTAACCACATTAAGGATTTAGATGCAAACTAGCCCTCAGCAGATTAGCATTACTCAATGAATAGGTCTGCTTCTTTGGTTATTTTGCCTTACTTTTCAAGTTTGTTTATGCTAATAAATCATAACTCTAAAATTACTAAGTAAGAAACTTATTAATTAAGGTCATTAAACTCCTCTCACTCTGGCAGTTATTTGGCCAAAGCAATGGTTTCCTGCCTATTTTGTCATTTCATGAATCTGGAAGAAAGGGTAGAGTTAGATACAATTTAGAACAGTCTATGGGGGACTGAAGAGGCTCCTGGATGACTTCTCATCCAGGTTCCAGTTTCCAACTCCTGGTTTTGGCTCAAGCTCCTTGTCAGGCTCTGCACTATGCTCTGTAGGAAGTCTGCTAGAGATTCTTTCTCCCTCTCCCCGTTAGTCCCCCAGTTCATATTCTCTCTCTTGCGCTGTATAATAAATAAATAATATATATATACATATACACATATATATATATATGAGGAATGGTTAATGGGATACCAACTGATAAAAACCAAGTTTTAGGTGTTTAAGTATATCATTGTCTCTATCACTCTGTTATATGGTTGTCCAATAAAGTAATATGCCAAGAGATGTTCAAATGTTATCCTAACAACAAATACAGATCTAAAAGAAGATGCCTGACCTTGTTTCACCCTACCTAACACCAGGATTGTTTCCTACAAAACCAGAGCTTCAGATTTTCCACACTCTGTCTCTCAAGCAAGCACAGACTTTGAATTTATCCTTTAAATTAATTAATTTAGTTGCTTCTTCTCAAAAGGCACACTGGCATTAAACAGATCTAAATCTTTAGGTTTACAACAATTATAATACTTTTCTTTTTCTCCAAATCCATTTCTTAAACCATGAACTACTGCAAGTGCTTTCCAAGCCCTTAACACACACACCATTACCATTCTCTGTTACTTATCCATCTACAAGTATTGATGGTCTATTATTTTTTCCAGAACTAGGGATAGAGCAGTGGGTCATAATGACAAAGATCTTGCTATTATTTAACACAGCATCTTACCATGGACACCCCCAGATAGAGCCTAGCCATACTATTAGCACTTACAACCAAGAGTCCAAAAGTCTGATATTACCCAATCATCAGCCTTTTAATATAAATTATTTGTTAAGGAAAACTCAAACAAGGAAATCAGTATATTGATAACAGTCAATAAAAAGGCTTAACTTAAAGAACATGGATGTGCCTGAGAGAAAAAAAATATTTCAAATTAATGGACACTTCACAAATTTAGACCAACTAATGAACAGTTTGAAAATAGTAGTCTTCATTTATACACAAGGAATACTTGGGAAAATTATACAATTTTTCCTATTTCAATAGTCAACTGCAAGGTAACCAAGTTTCTTCCTGTAAGTTTAAAATTACCATATGTAAAAGTTTTAGAAAAAGTTTGTGATTAGCAAATATACTTTGTAGTATTAAAATGGAATCATCTAGGATTTGTTACCAATTTTTAATTACTGGGGTTCAAATTAATATAGATTTGTGTCGGGATCCCTGGGTGGCGCAGCGGTTTGGCGCCTGCCTTTGGCCCAGGGCGCGATCCTGGAGACCCGGGATCGAATCCCACATCAGGCTCCCGGTGCATGGAGCCTGCTTCTCCCTCTGACTGTGTCTCTGCCTCTCTCTCTCTCTCTTTCTGTGACTATCATAAATAAATAAAAATTAAAAAAAAATATATAGATTTGTGTCTTTCGTTACCCTAGGGTTTTATGGAAATAACATGAATTTTGGAGAAGCTGCCTCTAACATCATGTACTTAAACAGTGGCAATGTTCAGGTTCTTCTTATCTAAAAGATACACCATCTTTGCAATACTGTCTTAAAAAATAAACTAAAATATGTAGTAAACACTTAGCACCAAGCCTGGTACACAGTTAATTTTTAATGGTATTTGGACAGCCCTGGTGGCTCAGTGGTTTAGCGCAGAATTCAGCCCAGAGCGTGGTCCTGGAGACCCCGGATTGAGTCCCATGTCGGGCTCCCTGCATGGAGCCTGCTTCTCCCTCTGCCTGTGTCTGTGCACCCCCCACCCTCTCTCGCTCTCTCATGAATAAATAAATATTTAAAAGAAATTTTTTAATGATATTTTAAAAATTTGTCAGGAATGGTGAAGCATGGAGGGAGAAGGTAGTATAGGTGAACCAAGTTCAACATGTAATTAATACCTAACTCTAAACAGTTTAATTAAGTCAACTAAAATTACAATATGATAGGTGCTATAATAATAAATAAATATAACAGGGAGAGGTTTGGGAAACACAGACTAAGAGAGCATAACTGACGCTGAGAACCCAAGGGCATTGGAGCTGCCTCTTAAAGAGCTCAACAGGATGGAATGTTAGAGCATGTCCTTTTTCAGCGAAAGCTCACAACAAGAATGGATATAACATGCCCAGGATATAACAGGCTGCAAGCAGACTGTCAGGCACTAAGAAGTATGGACGTATCCTGTGGATAATGGAAAAGTATTAGAAGTAACACAATCCAATCTAAATTTTATAATGAAACAACTGTCAGTGAATAGTGTGGATGGAAGGATGCAGAACAGTTATTAGAAGGCTTTTTCAAGAGAGATGCCTGGAGTTTCCATAGTAGTGGCGACAACCAGAGAAAGGATAGAGAAGGCGGAATCCAAGATCTGCTGATAGGTCAGTAGACAGAGATGAGGACAAATTCTAAAGAACAAGAAACAGTGGAGGACAGTGTAGTTACTTACCAAGAATCTGAGAATAAGCTGTGGGGAAAGGGAGGCATTTGGGACACAACAAGTCCTTATTGAAATAAAGCAGATAAAAGGTAGGAGTCAGAAATAAAGATTTGGGAGTCACTTTTGTAGATAAGACTGCCTGGCAAAAGAGAACATACTGAGCAAGAAAAAAAGAAAACAGTAAAAGGATGAACAATACTGGTTATTTAGGGGGCAAGAAGAGAACTAGAATATTGAAAAATAGCATTATTCCAGAAGCCAGTGATGGAAAGAATTTCAAAAAGGAGGTAAGAGCTAAGAATTAAATTAACAAGAGAGAAATGAGATAAAGATATTTTTTTAAAAAAAAGATTCTATTTATTTGAGATTTTAAAAAGGTATGAGAGAAAAAAAAAAAGGTGTGAGAGACAGAGGGAGAGCACAAGTAGGGAGGAGGGGCAGAGGGACAGGGACATGCAGGCTCCCTGCTGAGCAGGGAGAGGGTTGCAGGGCTCAATCCCAAAACCCTGGGATCATGACCTGAACCAAAGGCATTTAACTGAGTCACTCAGGCACCCCAAGATAAAGACTTTTAAAAGGCCACAGGATTTAATGATTTTTAAAAGAATTTCTGTGACTAAATAATCAAAATTATAAAAATTGAAAAACCGTTAACATCCTTTAGAAAGTACTACCACATTAACAATTACTGCATTAATTCAGATTTCCCTCAAGAATTCTCTTTACAAATTTAATTCTGCATCAGGGTAAATATGACTTCAACATATGGATTTTGGTACAAATTATCTTAGGGGAATCTGACAACATTTGGGACGATCTGTTTATGATGCATTAAGCACCAGATGACAAAAGTACGTGGCTTATTTATTTATTTATTTAAAGATTTTATTTATTCATCAGAGACAGAGAGAGAGAGAGAGAGAGAGAGAGAGGCAGAGACACAGGCAGAGGGAGAAACAGGCTCCATGCTGGGAGTCTGACGTGGGACTCGATCCCGGGTCTCCAGGATCACACCCTGGGTCGAAGGCGGCGCTAAACCGCTGAGCCACCCGGGCGGCCCAAAGTACGTGGTTTAAATATGGAATGAGTACTTACAGAAGAAATTCAAATAACATGCATAAAAGAAAACAAGCAGCAAAGAAATCTATGAGAACCCTTTGTAAGCAAATTAAATCAATGTGAAATAATGAATCAAACCATAGATTAAAAGCTTAAAGACTCATTAGCTCCCTGTAACATCTCTTAAACCCACAGGACATTTAAAAGTTTCTCAGAATTTACTCATGCTAATCTGCTAATTAGGCTGCTAATG
>NW_027554525.1:0-21458 GCF_053574225.1 Canis aureus
CGACATTTTTCGATCCCGCTGGAGGAGGCTGGAGGAGGAGACCCTATCCTATATCAACACTTATTCTGATTCTTCGGACATCCTGAAGTTTACATTCTTATCCTGCCAGGGTTCGGAATAATTTCTCACATTGTCACTTACTACTCAGGGAAAAAAGAGCCTTTCGGCTATATAGGAATAGTATGGGCAATAATATCTATTGGGTTTTTAGGCTTTATCGTATGAGCTCACCATATGTTTACTGTAGGAATAGACGTAGACACACGAGCATACTTCACATCCGCCACTATAATTATCGCTATTCCAACAGGAGTAAAAGTATTTAGTTGACTGGCAACACTTCACGGAGGCAATATTAAATGATCTCCAGCTATGCTATGAGCTTTAGGGTTTATTTTCTTATTCACAGTAGGCGGGCTAACAGGCATTGTCCTAGCTAATTCGTCCTTAGACATCGTTCTTCATGATACGTATTATGTTGTAGCTCATTTTCACTATGTGCTCTCAATGGGAGCAGTTTTTGCCATTATGGGAGGATTTGCCCACTGATTCCCCTTATTCTCAGGTTATACTCTTAACGATACTTGAGCAAAGATTCACTTTACAATTATATTTGTGGGAGTAAATATAACTTTCTTCCCTCAGCATTTCCTAGGTTTATCCGGAATACCTCGTCGGTACTCTGACTATCCAGATGCATATACCACCTGAAATACCGTCTCCTCTATAGGATCGTTTATCTCGCTTACAGCGGTGATGCTTATAATTTTTATAATCTGAGAGGCCTTTGCATCCAAACGAGAAGTTGCTATAGTAGAACTTACTACAACTAATATTGAATGACTACATGGATGTCCCCCTCCATATCACACGTTCGAAGAACCTACATATGTAATCCAAAAATAAGAAAGGAAGGAATCGAACCCCCTAAAATTGGTTTCAAGCCAATGTCATAACCACTATGTCTTTCTCAATCAGGAGGTATTAGTAAAATATTACATAACTTTGTCAAGGTTAAATTATAGGTGAAACCCCTATATACCTCTATGGCGTACCCATTTCAACTCGGATTACAGGACGCAACCTCCCCTATTATAGAGGAGCTACTTCATTTTCATGACCATACACTAATAATTGTATTCTTAATCAGTTCTTTAGTTCTCTACATCATTTCCCTAATATTGACTACAAAATTAACTCATACAAGCACAATAGACGCACAGGAAGTAGAAACAGTATGAACTATCCTACCCGCCATTATCCTAATCCTAATCGCTCTACCTTCCCTCCGAATCCTTTATATAATAGACGAAATCAATAACCCCTCTTTAACCGTGAAAACAATAGGCCACCAATGATACTGAAGCTATGAATATACTGATTATGAAGACTTAAACTTTGACTCCTACATAATCCCAACACAAGAATTAAAGCCAGGAGAACTCCGACTATTAGAAGTAGACAACCGAGTTGTCCTCCCAATAGAAATAACCATCCGAATACTTATTTCTTCAGAAGACGTTTTGCATTCATGAGCTGTTCCATCACTAGGTCTAAAAACTGACGCTATTCCAGGACGACTAAACCAAACCACCCTTATAGCCATACGACCGGGACTGTATTATGGCCAGTGCTCTGAAATCTGCGGATCTAACCATAGCTTTATACCCATTGTTCTTGAAATAGTCCCCCTATCTTATTTTGAAACCTGATCTGCCTTAATAGTATAACCTAGACTAGACTTACTCATTAAGAAGCTATAAAGCATTAACCTTTTAAGTTAAAGACTGGGAGTTTTAACCTCCCCTTAATGAAATGCCACAGCTAGACACATCCACCTGATTTATTATAATCTTTTCAATATTTCTCACCCTCTTCATTCTATTCCAACTAAAAATTTCAAATCACCACTACCCGGAAAACCCAATAACCAAGTCTACTAAAATCACTAGTCAACATAATCCTTGAGAAAACAAATGAACGAAAATTTATTCGCCTCTTTCGCTGCCCCCTCAATAATAGGTCTCCCTATTGTAGTACTGATCGTCATATTCCCTTCCATTTTATTCCCAGCACCCAATCGCCTAATCAATAATCGGTTAATCTCCATTCAGCAATGATTAATTCAATTAACATCAAAACAAATACTAGCAATTCATAATCAAAAGGGACGAACCTGAGCTCTCATACTTATATCACTAATTCTATTCATTGGTTCAACTAACCTACTTGGACTACTACCCCACTCATTTACGCCCACGACACAACTCTCTATAAACCTCGGAATAGCAATCCCCCTATGAGCAGGGACAGTAATTACCGGTTTCCGCTATAAGACCAAAGCATCCTTGGCACACTTTCTACCCCAAGGCACCCCTCTTCCCCTAATTCCAATACTAGTAATCATCGAAACTATTAGTCTATTCATTCAACCCATAGCTCTAGCCGTTCGATTAACCGCCAATATTACTGCAGGACACCTCCTAATCCATTTGATTGGAGGGGCTACCTTAGCTCTTATTAATATTAGCGCGACCACAGCTTTCATCACTTTTATTATTTTAATTCTATTTACGATTCTAGAGTTTGCTGTTGCCTTAATTCAAGCCTATGTCTTTACCTTACTAGTAAGTCTATACTTACATGACAACACCTAATGACCCACCAAACTCACGCTTACCATATAGTTAACCCAAGCCCATGACCGCTAACAGGAGCCCTTTCTGCCCTTCTTATAACATCGGGTCTTATCATATGATTTCACTATAACTCAATATCCCTACTTACATTAGGATTCACAACCAACCTGCTAACCATATACCAGTGATGACGAGATGTGATCCGAGAAGGCACATTCCAAGGACATCACACCCCTATTGTACAAAAAGGACTACGGTACGGAATAGTTCTTTTTATTGTATCAGAAGTATTTTTCTTTGCAGGCTTCTTTTGAGCCTTTTACCATTCCAGCCTAGCCCCTACTCCTGAACTTGGAGGTTGCTGACCTCCCACCGGCATTATTCCTCTTAACCCACTAGAAGTTCCTCTACTCAACACCTCAGTCCTCCTAGCCTCCGGAGTATCTATTACTTGAGCCCATCATAGTTTAATAGAAGGCAATCGTAAACACATACTTCAAGGCCTATTTATTACAATCTCCTTAGGCGTATATTTTACACTATTACAGGCCTCCGAATACTACGAGACATCTTTTACAATCTCCGACGGAGTGTACGGATCTACCTTTTTTATAGCTACTGGGTTTCACGGACTACATGTAATTATTGGCTCCACATTCCTTATCGTGTGCTTTCTCCGACAACTATACTACCACTTCACATCAAACCACCACTTCGGATTTGAAGCCGCTGCATGATATTGACACTTTGTTGATGTAGTCTGACTATTCTTATATGTATCTATTTATTGATGAGGATCCTATTTCTTTAGTATAACTAGTACAATTGACTTCCAATCAGTTAGCTCCAGATCAACCTGGAAAGAAGTAATAAACGTAATACTAACCTTGATAACTAATGTAACCCTAGCGTCCTTACTTGTACTAATCGCATTCTGACTTCCCCAACTAAATATTTATACAGACAAGACAAGCCCCTACGAATGTGGTTTTGACCCCATGGGATCTGCTCGCCTACCTTTCTCTATAAAATTCTTCCTAGTTGCCATCACATTCCTGCTTTTCGACCTAGAAATCGCACTCCTACTCCCACTTCCCTGAGCGTCACAAACCAACAAGTTGACAACAATACTTATCATAGCACTCCTACTAATCTCCCTCCTAGCTGCAAGCCTAGCGTACGAATGAACCGAAAAGGGGCTAGAATGAACCGAATATGATAATTAGTTTAAGCCAAAACAAATGATTTCGACTCATTAGATTATGATTTATCTCATAATTATCATATGTCCATAGTATATATTAATATCTTTCTGGCATTCATTCTTTCTCTAATAGGTATACTTGTTTATCGATCACACCTAATATCATCGCTACTATGCTTAGAGGGCATAATATTATCACTATTTGTAATAATATCTGTAACTATTCTCAACAACCACCTTACATTAGCCAGCATGATACCAATCGTACTACTAGTATTTGCTGCCTGCGAAGCAGCATTAGGACTATCTCTACTAGTTATAGTATCTAACACCTACGGGACTGATTACGTACAAAACCTAAACCTCTTACAATGCTAAAAATTATCATCCCCACTATCATACTGATCCCCCTTACATGAGTATCAAAGCCTAACATAATCTGAATTAACACGACAACATATGGTTTGCTAATCAGCTTAATCAGCTTATTCTACCTGAATCAACCAAATGATAATACATTGAACCCCTCCTTAATATTTTTCTCTGACTCCCTATCAGCACCGCTACTAGCACTTACAACATGACTTCTACCCCTTATACTTATAGCAAGCCAACACCATTTATCAAAAGAACCCTTAACTCGAAAAAAACTATATATTTCAATACTGATTCTTCTCCAGTTGTTCCTAATTATAACTTTCACCGCCTCTGAACTTATCTTCTTTTACATCCTATTTGAGGCAACACTAATCCCAACCCTGATCATTATTACCCGATGGGGGAATCAAACTGAACGACTAAACGCAGGGCTCTACTTCTTATTTTATACTTTAATAGGATCTCTCCCACTCCTAGTAGCTCTCCTTTACATCCACAATTTCATGGGCTCCCTAAATTTTCTCATAATTCAATACTGAATTCAACCTCTGCCAAACTCCTGATCTAATGTTTTCTTATGATTGGCATGCATGATAGCATTCATAGTAAAGATACCTCTATACGGCCTCCACTTGTGACTACCAAAAGCACACGTAGAGGCCCCTATTGCCGGCTCCATGGTACTTGCCGCCGTACTCCTGAAATTAGGAGGCTATGGCATGATACGAATTACAACCCTACTAAACCCCCTGACCAACTTCATAGCGTATCCTTTCATAATATTATCTCTATGAGGCATAATCATAACAAGCTCTATCTGTCTCCGTCAAACAGATCTAAAATCCCTAATTGCATACTCCTCAGTTAGTCATATGGCACTCGTTATTGTAGCGGTTCTTATTCAAACACCATGAAGTTATATAGGTGCAACAGCCCTAATAATTGCCCATGGTTTAACATCCTCGATGCTATTCTGCTTAGCCAACTCCAATTACGAACGAATCCATAGCCGTACTATGATTCTCGCACGAGGACTTCAAACCCTCCTTCCCCTGATAGCAGCCTGATGGTTATTAGCAAGCCTCACAAATCTGGCTCTTCCTCCAACAATTAATCTTATCGGAGAACTATTTGTAGTGATATCCTCATTCTCATGATCCAACATTACTATTATTCTAATAGGAATTAACATCACCATCACTGCCCTATACTCACTTTATATACTAATCACCACACAGCGTGGTAAATATTCCCACCATATCAAAAATATCAAACCGTCATTCACACGAGAAAATGCCCTAATAACCTTGCATCTACTGCCTCTACTCCTCCTATCCCTTAACCCTAAAATTATTCTCGGTCCCATCTACTGTAAGCATAGTTTAACAAAAACATTAGATTGTGAATCTAATAATAAAAGCTCAAACCTTTTTGCTTACCGAAAAAGTACTGCAAGAACTGCTAACTCATGCTCCCATGTATAAGAACATGGCTTTTTCAACTTTTATAGGATAGAAGTAATCCATTGGTCTTAGGAACCAAAAAATTGGTGCAACTCCAAATAAAAGTAATAAATATATTTACTTCATGCATAATCACAGCTCTAGTCATTCTTACTTTGCCCATCATTATAACCTCTACTAAACTCTACAAAAATAAGCTATACCCATACTATGTAAAAACCGCTACTTCTTACGCATTCATAATTAGCATAATTCCCACAATAATATTCATCTACTCAGGACAGGAAACAATTGTTTCAAACTGACATTGAATAACAATCCAGACCATAAAACCAATAATCTTTGTGCCCGTAGCCCTTTTTGTCACGTGGTCTATTATAGAGTTTTCTATATGATATATACACTCCGATCCTTATATTAACCGATTTTTCAAGTATCTTCTCTTATTTCTTATTACTATAATAGTCTTAGTCACCGCAAACAACATATTCCAACTATTCATTGGCTGAGAAGGAGTTGGCATTATATCATTTTTACTTATTGGATGATGATACGGCCGAACCGATGCAAATACAGCTGCCCTACAAGCTATCCTCTATAACCGTATTGGAGATGTAGGCTTCATTATAACCATAGCATGGTTTCTATTGAACTTAAACACATGAGACCTTCAACAAATCTTTATTACAACAAACGATAATTTTAATTTGCCGCTACTTGGCTTACTATTAGCAGCTACCGGTAAATCTGCTCAATTCGGCTTACATCCCTGACTCCCCTCAGCCATAGAAGGCCCCACTCCTGTATCAGCCCTACTTCACTCAAGCACAATAGTTGTAGCAGGAGTATTTCTTCTTATCCGCTTTCATCCACTAATAGAGCATAATCAAACTATTCAAACCCTCACTTTATGCTTAGGGGCTATTACTACACTATTTACTGCAATCTGCGCTCTTACACAGAACGATATCAAAAAAATTGTAGCGTTCTCTACCTCAAGCCAACTAGGCCTAATAATAGTAACAATTGGCATTAACCAGCCTTACCTAGCCTTCTTACACATCTGCACTCACGCATTTTTTAAAGCTATGTTATTCATATGTTCAGGGTCAATTATCCACAGCCTAAACGATGAACAAGACATTCGAAAGATAGGTGGCCTATTTAAAGTCCTTCCCTTCACCACAACTTCCCTGATTGTCGGAAGCCTCGCATTAACAGGCATACCTTTCCTTACAGGATTCTACTCCAAAGACCTGATCATCGAGTCCGCTAACACGTCGAATACCAACGCCTGAGCCCTCTTAATTACACTCGTTGCCACATCCCTAACCGCTGCCTACAGCACCCGAATTATATTCTTCGCTCTACTAGGCCAGCCCCGCTTCTCCCCTATAATCCTTATCAACGAGAATAATCCTCTCCTAATTAACTCTATTAAACGACTCCTTATCGGAAGTGTATTTGCAGGATACATTATCTCCCACAGCATCACACCCACCACCATCCCACAGATAACTATGCCTCATTATCTAAAAATGATAGCCCTTGCAGTAACTATCTTGGGTTTCATCCTGGCACTAGAACTAAACCTTACCATACAAGGACTCAAATTTAACTATCCATCTAATTACTTTAAATTTTCCACCCTCCTTGGCTATTATCCAACCATTATGCACCGCCTCACACCTAAAACAAGTTTAACCATCAGCCAGAAATCAGCATCTATACTTCTGGACTCCATCTGACTAGAAAACATCCTACCCAAATCAATCTCGTATTTCCAAATAAAATCTTCTACCCTTATTTCAAATCAAAAGGGTCTCATCAAGCTCTATTTCCTATCGTTCATACTAACTATAATTCTCAGCCTACTAATCCTTAATTACCACGGGTAACTTCCATGATAACCAACACACCAGTTAACAGCGACCAACCTGTAACAATCACCAACCAGGTTCCATAACTATATAAAGCCGCAATACCCATAGCCTCTTCACTAAAAAACCCAGAGTCCCCCGTATCATAAATTACCCAATCCCCTATTCCATTAAACTTTAATACTACCTCCACCTCATCATCCTTCAAAATATAGCAAGCAGTCAACAACTCAGACAATAGACCAGTAATAAAAGCCGCTAGAACAGCCTTATTTGAAACTCACACCTCAGGGTATTGCTCAGTAGCCATAGCAGTTGTATAACCAAATACTACTAATATACCCCCCAAATAAATTAAAAACACTATCAGCCCTAAAAAAGAACCCCCAAAATTCAGAACAATCGCACAACCAATCCCACCGCTAATAATTAGCACAAGCCCACCATAAATAGGAGATGGTTTAGTGGCAAAACCCACAAAACTCATCACAAAAACGATACTTAAAATAAATACAATGTATGTTATCATTATTCCTACATGGAATTTAACCATGACTAATGACATGAAAAATCATCGTTGTATTTCAACTATAAGAACATTAATGACCAACATTCGAAAAACCCACCCACTAGCCAAAATTGTCAACAATTCATTCATTGACCTCCCAGCGCCATCTAACATCTCTGCTTGATGGAATTTCGGGTCCTTATTAGGAGTATGCTTGATTCTACAGATTCTAACAGGTTTATTTCTAGCTATACACTACACATCGGACACGGCCACAGCTTTTTCATCGGTCACCCACATCTGTCGAGACGTTAACTACGGCTGAATTATCCGCTATATACATGCAAATGGCGCTTCCATATTCTTCATCTGCCTATTCATACATGTGGGACGAGGCCTATACTATGGATCCTATGTATTCATAGAAACATGAAACATTGGAATTGTACTACTATTCGCAACCATAGCCACAGCATTCATAGGCTATGTACTGCCGTGAGGACAAATATCATTTTGAGGGGCAACTGTAATCACTAACCTTCTCTCCGCCATCCCCTATATCGGAACCAACTTAGTAGAGTGAATCTGAGGTGGCTTCTCAGTAGACAAAGCAACCTTAACACGATTCTTTGCATTTCATTTTATCTTTCCATTCATCATCGCAGCTCTAGCAATAGTACACCTCCTATTTCTACACGAAACCGGATCCAACAACCCCTCAGGAATCACATCAGACTCAGACAAAATTCCGTTTCACCCCTACTACACAATTAAAGATATCCTAGGAATCCTACTCCTGCTCCTAGTCTTAATATCACTAGTTTTATTTTCACCAGACCTATTAGGAGATCCAGACAACTACACCCCTGCAAACCCCCTAAACACCCCTCCACATATCAAACCTGAATGATACTTCCTATTCGCCTATGCCATCCTACGATCTATCCCTAATAAATTAGGAGGTGTACTCGCCCTAGTATTCTCCATCCTAATTTTAGCATTCATTCCATTCCTCCACACATCTAAGCAACGCAGTATAATATTCCGACCCCTCAGCCAATGCCTATTCTGACTTTTAGTCGCCGATCTTCTCACTTTAACTTGGATTGGAGGACAGCCAGTTGAACACCCTTTCATCATTATCGGACAGGTCGCCTCAATTCTATATTTCACCATCCTATTGATTCTAATGCCAACAATTAGCGTTATCGAAAATAATCTTCTAAAATGAAGAGTCTTTGTAGTATAATCATTACCTTGGTCTTGTAAACCAAAAATGGAGAGTAGTCGCCCTCCCTAAGACTCAAGGAAGAAGCTCTTGCTCCACCATCAGCACCCAAAGCTGAAATTCTTCTTAAACTATTCCCTGACACCCCCTACATTCATATATTGGACCACCTCTACTGTGCTATGTCAGTATCTCCAAAAAATCCTTCTTTCCCTCCCCTATGTACGTCGTGCATTAATGGCTTGCCCCATGCATATAAGCATGTACATGATATTATATCTTTACATAGGACATGTCTAGTCCAATTCCACAACCCATTGATCCTCAACAGTAACTAGATGCATATCACTTAGTCCAATAAGGGCTTAATCACCATGCCTCGAGAAACCATCAATCCTTGCCTGTAATGTCACTCTTCTCGCTCCGGGCCCATGCTAATGTGGGGGTTACTATCATGAAACTATACCTGGCATCTGGTTCTTACCTCAGGGCCATGACTCTATTTATTCCAATCCTACTAATTCTCGCAAATGGGACATCTCGATGGACTAGTGACTAATCAGCCCATGATCACACATAACTGTGGTGTCATGCATTTGGTATCTTTTATTTTTAGGGGGGGAATCTGCTATCACTCATCTATGACCGCAACGGCACTAACTCTAACTTATCTTCTGCTCTCAGGGAATATGCCCGTCGCGGCCCTAATGCAGTCAAATAACTTGTAGCTGGACTTATTCATTATCATTTATCAACTCACGCATAAAATCAAGGTGCTATTCAGTCAATGGTTTCAGGACATATAATTCTAGGACACACGTGTGTACACGTACGTACACGTGTGTACACGTACGTACACGTGTGTACACGTACGTACACGTGTGTACACGTACGTACACGTGTGTACACGTACGTACACGTGTGTACACGTACGTACACGTGTGTACACGTACGTACACGTACGTACACGTACGTACACGTACGTACACGTGTGTACACGTACGTACACGTGTGTACACGTACGTACACGTGTGTACACGTACGTACACGTGTGTACACGTACGTACACGTGTGTACACGTACGTACACGTGTGTACACGTACGTACACGCGCAAGACATTAAGTTAACTTATACAAACCCCCCTTACCCCCCATAAACTCATGTCATCTATTATACACTTATTTATGTCCTGCCAAACCCCAAAAACAGGACTAAGTGCATACAATACTCACAAGCTTTATTTAAATTGTATACAAATGTATTGCTACTCTAGTTAACTTAACACAACAGTCTTACACGCATTCGATCTCGTGGTCTATCTATAGATAGCATCCCCTTTTTTTTTCCTCTCATATTTACTATGTATTTTATTTATTATACACACTACAATTTCAGTATAAGTTAATGTAGCTTAATTAATAAAGCAAGGCACTGAAAATGCCAAGATGAGTCGCACGACTCCATAAACACAAAGGTTTGGTCCTAGCCTTCCTATTAGTTCTTAGTAGACTTACACATGCAAGTCTCCACGCCCCAGTGAGAATGCCCTTAAAATCAGCAGTGATCTAAAGGAGCAGGTATCAAGCACACTCTTAAGTAGCTCATAACACCTTGCTAAGCCACACCCCCACGGGATACAGCAGTGATAAAAATTAAGCCATAAACGAAAGTTTGACTAAGCCATACTAAAAAGGGTTGGTAAATTTCGTGCCAGCCACCGCGGTCATACGATTAACCCAAACTAATAGGCCCACGGCGTAAAGCGTGTTTAAGATACCTTTGCACTAAAGTTAAAACTTAACTAAGCCGTAAAAAGCTACAGTTACCATAAAATAGACCACGAAAGTGACTTTATAATAATCTGACTACACGATAGCTAAGACCCAAACTGGGATTAGATACCCCACTATGCTTAGCCCTAAACATAGATAATTTTACAACAAAATAATTCGCCAGAGGACTACTAGCAATAGCTTAAAACTCAAAGGACTTGGCGGTGCTTTATATCCCTCTAGAGGAGCCTGTTCTATAATCGATAAACCCCGATAAACCTCACCACCCTTTGCTAATTCAGTCTATATACCGCCATCTTCAGCAAACCCTCAAAAGGTAGAATAGTAAGCACAATCATTTTACATAAAAAAGTTAGGTCAAGGTGTAACTTATGGGGTGGGAAGAAATGGGCTACATTTTCTACCCAAGAACATTCCACGAACGTTTTTATGAAATTAAAAACTGAAGGAGGATTTAGTAGTAAATTAAGAATAGAGAGCTTAATTGAATAGGGCCATGAAGCACGCACACACCGCCCGTCACCCTCCTCAAGTAATAAGACACAACCATAACCATATTAACTTAACTAAGACACAAGAGGAGACAAGTCGTAACAAGGTAAGCATACCGGAAGGTGTGCTTGGATTAATCAAAGTGTAGCTTAACTAAAGCGTCTGGCCTACACCCAGAAGATTTCATTACTTATGACCACTTTGAACAAAAGCTAGCCCAACTAACCCCAAACTTAAGTATCACAGACATATAAAGTAAAACATTTAGTTAAATAATAAAAGTATAGGAGATAGAAATTTTAATTGGAGCGATAGAGATAGTACCGTAAGGGAATGATGAAAGACATCTTAACAGTATTAAACAGCAAAGATTACCCCTTTTACCTTTTGCATAATGAACTAGCCAGAAACGACTTAACAAAGAGAACTTAAGCTAAGCTCCCCGAAACCAGACGAGCTACCCATAAACAATCTAAAAGGATCAACTCATCTATGTAGCAAAATAGTGAGAAGATTTGTGGGTAGAGGTGAAAAGCCTAACGAGCCTGGTGATAGCTGGTTGCCCACAAACAGAATTTTAGTTCAACTTTAAATTTACCTAAAAAAAAACAAAATTTTAATGTAAATTTAAAATATAGTCTAAGAAGGTACAGCTTCTTAGAATCAGGATACAACCTTTATTAGAGAGTATATACTAACATCACCATAGTTGGCTTAAAAGCAGCCACCAATTGAGAAAGCGTTCCAGCTCAACAAACAATATAACTTAATCCCAATCATATTACATCAACTCCTAATTATACCTCCTGGGCCATTCTATTTAAATATAGAAGCAACAATGCTAGTATGAGTAACAAGAACTATTTTCTCCCCGCATAAGCTTATATCAGAAACGGATAGACCACTGATAGTTAACAATCTGATAATATCAACCCAAAAATGAAATACTTATCTACCCTATTGTTAACCCAACACAGGCATGCATTTAAGGAAAGATTAAAAGGAGTAAAAGGAACTCGGCAAACACAAACCCCGCCTGTTTACCAAAAACATCACCTCCAGCATTTCTAGTATTGGAGGCACTGCCTGCCCAGTGACACTTGTTTAACGGCCGCGGTATCCTGACCGTGCAAAGGTAGCATAATCATTTGTTCTCTAAATAAGGACTTGTATGAATGGCCACACGAGGGTTTAACTGTCTCTTATTCCCAATCAGTGAAATTGACCTTCCCGTGAAGAGGCGGGAATGCCACAATAAGACGAGAAGACCCTATGGAGCTTTAATTAACTAACCCAAACTTATGGATACTAAATACCTACAAGGCATAACATTACACCATTATTGGGGTTAGCAATTTAGGTTGGGGTGACCTCGGAATATAAAAAAACTCCCGAGTGATTAAAATTTAGACCCACAAGTCAAAATATAACATCACTTATTGATCCAATAATTTTTGATCAACGGAACAAGTTACCCTAGGGATAACAGCGCAATCCTATTCAAGAGTCCATATCGACAATAGGGTTTACGACCTCGATGTTGGATCAGGACATCCTAATGGTGCAGCAGCTATTAAGGGTTCGTTTGTTCAACGATTAAAGTCCTACGTGATCTGAGTTCAGACCGGAGTAATCCAGGTCGGTTTCTATCTATTATATAACCTCCCCCAGTACGAAAGGACAAGGGATGTAAGGCCTACCTCACAAAGGCGCCTTAAAACTAATAGATGAAGTCAACTCAATCTAACCAGTTTATCTCCTCATAAGCCCGAGAAAAGGGGCTTTGTTAGGGTGGCAGAGCCCGGTAACTGCGTAAAACTTAAACCTTTATTATCAGAGGTTCAATTCCTCTCCCTAACAAAATGTTCTTTATCAACATTATCTCTCTTATCATCCCAATCCTTCTTGCCGTAGCCTTCCTCACCCTCGTTGAACGAAAAGTCTTAGGCTACATACAACTTCGAAAAGGGCCTAATATCGTAGGCCCCTACGGCCTCCTTCAACCAATCGCAGATGCAGTAAAACTCTTCACAAAAGAACCTCTACGACCACTTACATCCTCCATATCAATATTCATTCTAGCCCCCATTCTAGCTCTATCACTAGCCCTAACTATATGAATCCCTCTCCCAATGCCCTACCCACTCATTAATATAAACTTAGGAGTCCTATTCATACTAGCAATATCAAGTCTCGCCGTATACTCCATCCTTTGGTCAGGATGAGCCTCAAACTCCAAATACGCTCTAATCGGAGCCCTCCGAGCAGTAGCTCAAACAATCTCATATGAAGTAACACTAGCAATCATTCTCCTATCAGTCCTCCTAATAAACGGGTCATTTACACTATCCACACTAATTATCACCCAAGAACATATATGACTAATCTTTCCGGCCTGGCCCCTAGCCATGATATGATTCATTTCTACTCTAGCAGAAACTAACCGAGCCCCCTTCGACTTAACTGAAGGAGAATCCGAACTAGTTTCTGGATTTAACGTAGAGTATGCAGCGGGTCCTTTTGCCCTATTCTTTCTAGCAGAGTACGCAAATATCATTATAATAAATATCCTCACAACAATTCTATTCTTCGGTGCATTCCACAACCCATTTATACCAGAACTCTACTCTATTAACTTCACTATAAAAACCCTCTTACTAACTATCTGCTTCCTATGAATTCGAGCATCATACCCTCGATTCCGCTATGATCAATTAATACACTTATTGTGAAAAAATTTTCTACCCCTAACTTTAGCCCTATGCATATGACATGTTGCCTTACCCATTATTACCGCGAGTATCCCACCCCAAACATAAGAAATATGTCTGATAAAAGAGTTACTTTGATAGAGTAAATAATAGAGGTTTAAATCCTCTTATTTCTAGAATAATAGGCTTCGAACCTAATCTTAAGAATTCAAAGATCTTCGTGCTACCAAACTTACACTATATTCTACAGTAAGGTCAGCTAAATTAAGCTATCGGGCCCATACCCCGAAAATGTTGGTTTATACCCTTCCCGTACTAATAAAACCCCCTATTCTCACTATTATTATAGCAACTATCATGGCAGGGACCATAATCGTCATACTAAGCTCGCACTGATTACTGATCTGAATTGGATTCGAAATAAACATGCTAGCCATCATCCCTATCCTCATAAAAAAGTATAATCCACGAGCCATAGAAGCCTCTACAAAATATTTTCTTACACAAGCTACTGCCTCAATATTACTAATAATAGGAGTCACCATTAACCTTCTTTACTCCGGCCAATGAGTAATCTCAAAAATCTCAAACCCCATCGCATCCATCATAATAACCACCGCCCTAACAATAAAACTAGGCCTATCTCCATTCCACTTCTGAGTTCCCGAAGTAGCACAAGGAGTAACACTTATATCAGGAATAATCCTACTAACATGACAAAAAATCGCACCTATATCCATCCTATATCAAATCTCCCCATCAATTAACACCAACCTTCTTATACTAATAGCCCTCGCATCCGTTCTAGTAGGAGGCTGAGGCGGACTAAATCAAACTCAACTACGAAAAATCATAGCATACTCCTCCATTGCCCACATAGGCTGAATAGCCGCTATCATTATTTACAACCCTACAATAATAATCCTAAACTTAACTTTATATATTCTAATAACACTATCTACCTTCATACTATTCATATTAAACTCATCCACCACAACCTTATCCTTATCCCACATATGAAATAAATTTCCCCTAATCACCTCCATAATCTTAATCTTAATATTATCCCTAGGAGGACTACCCCCATTATCTGGCTTCATCCCTAAATGAATAATTATTCAAGAATTAACAAAAAATAACATAATTATTATTCCAACACTAATAGCCATCACCGCTCTACTTAACTTATATTTCTACCTGCGACTCACATATAGCACCGCACTTACCATATTCCCGTCCACAAATAACATAAAAATAAAATGACAATTCGAGTACACAAAAAAGGCAACCCTACTACCCCCCTTAATCATTATCTCAACTATACTACTCCCGCTAACACCTATATTATCAGTCTTGGACTAGGAGTTTAGGTTAGACCAGACCAAGAGCCTTCAAAGCTCTAAGCAAGTGCTATACACTTAACCCCTGACCAAATCACCTCTAAGGGCTGCAAGAATCTATCTTACATCAATTGAATGCAAATCAAACACTTTAATTAAGCTAAGCCCTCCCTAGATTGGTGAGCTTCTACCTCACGAAATTTTAGTTAACAGCTAAATACCCTAGTAACTGGCTTCAATCTACCTTCTCCCGCCGCGTAGAAAAAAAAGGCGGGAGAAGCCCCGGCGGCGTCTAGGCTGCTTCTTTGAATTTGCAATTCAATATGAAAATTCACCACAGAGCTTGGCAAAAAGAGGACTTAAACCTCTATTTTTAGATTTACAGTCTAATGCTTTTATCAGCCATTTTACCTATGTTCATTAACCGATGACTGTTCTCTACTAATCACAAAGATATTGGTACTTTATACTTACTATTTGGAGCATGAGCCGGCATAGTAGGCACTGCCTTGAGCCTCCTCATCCGAGCCGAACTAGGTCAGCCCGGTACTTTACTAGGCGACGATCAAATTTATAACGTCGTCGTAACCGCCCATGCTTTCGTAATAATCTTCTTCATAGTCATGCCCATTATAATTGGGGGCTTTGGAAACTGACTAGTGCCATTAATAATTGGTGCTCCGGACATGGCATTCCCCCGAATAAATAACATGAGCTTCTGACTTCTTCCTCCATCTTTTCTTCTACTATTAGCATCTTCTATGGTAGAAGCAGGTGCAGGAACGGGGTGGACCGTTTACCCCCCACTGGCTGGCAATCTGGCCCATGCAGGAGCATCCGTTGATCTTACAATTTTCTCCTTACATTTAGCCGGAGTCTCTTCTATTTTAGGGGCAATTAATTTCATTACTACTATTATCAACATAAAACCCCCTGCAATATCCCAGTATCAAACCCCCCTATTTGTATGATCAGTACTAATTACAGCAGTTCTACTCCTACTATCCCTGCCTGTACTGGCTGCTGGAATTACAATACTTTTAACAGACCGTAATCTTAATACGACATTTTTCGATCCCGCTGGAGGAGGAGACCCTATCCTATATCAACACTTATTCTGATTCTTCGGACATCCTGAAGTTTACATTCTTATCCTGCCAGGGTTCGGAATAATTTCTCACATTGTCACTTACTACTCAGGGAAAAAAGAGCCTTTCGGCTATATAGGAATAGTATGGGCAATAATATCTATTGGGTTTTTAGGCTTTATCGTATGAGCTCACCATATGTTTACTGTAGGAATAGACGTAGACACACGAGCATACTTCACATCCGCCACTATAATTATCGCTATTCCAACAGGAGTAAAAGTATTTAGTTGACTGGCAACACTTCACGGAGGCAATATTAAATGATCTCCAGCTATGCTATGAGCTTTAGGGTTTATTTTCTTATTCACAGTAGGCGGGCTAACAGGCATTGTCCTAGCTAATTCGTCCTTAGACATCGTTCTTCATGATACGTATTATGTTGTAGCTCATTTTCACTATGTGCTCTCAATGGGAGCAGTTTTTGCCATTATGGGAGGATTTGCCCACTGATTCCCCTTATTCTCAGGTTATACTCTTAACGATACTTGAGCAAAGATTCACTTTACAATTATATTTGTGGGAGTAAATATAACTTTCTTCCCTCAGCATTTCCTAGGTTTATCCGGAATACCTCGTCGGTACTCTGACTATCCAGATGCATATACCACCTGAAATACCGTCTCCTCTATAGGATCGTTTATCTCGCTTACAGCGGTGATGCTTATAATTTTTATAATCTGAGAGGCCTTTGCATCCAAACGAGAAGTTGCTATAGTAGAACTTACTACAACTAATATTGAATGACTACATGGATGTCCCCCTCCATATCACACGTTCGAAGAACCTACATATGTAATCCAAAAATAAGAAAGGAAGGAATCGAACCCCCTAAAATTGGTTTCAAGCCAATGTCATAACCACTATGTCTTTCTCAATCAGGAGGTATTAGTAAAATATTACATAACTTTGTCAAGGTTAAATTATAGGTGAAACCCCTATATACCTCTATGGCGTACCCATTTCAACTCGGATTACAGGACGCAACCTCCCCTATTATAGAGGAGCTACTTCATTTTCATGACCATACACTAATAATTGTATTCTTAATCAGTTCTTTAGTTCTCTACATCATTTCCCTAATATTGACTACAAAATTAACTCATACAAGCACAATAGACGCACAGGAAGTAGAAACAGTATGAACTATCCTACCCGCCATTATCCTAATCCTAATCGCTCTACCTTCCCTCCGAATCCTTTATATAATAGACGAAATCAATAACCCCTCTTTAACCGTGAAAACAATAGGCCACCAATGATACTGAAGCTATGAATATACTGATTATGAAGACTTAAACTTTGACTCCTACATAATCCCAACACAAGAATTAAAGCCAGGAGAACTCCGACTATTAGAAGTAGACAACCGAGTTGTCCTCCCAATAGAAATAACCATCCGAATACTTATTTCTTCAGAAGACGTTTTGCATTCATGAGCTGTTCCATCACTAGGTCTAAAAACTGACGCTATTCCAGGACGACTAAACCAAACCACCCTTATAGCCATACGACCGGGACTGTATTATGGCCAGTGCTCTGAAATCTGCGGATCTAACCATAGCTTTATACCCATTGTTCTTGAAATAGTCCCCCTATCTTATTTTGAAACCTGATCTGCCTTAATAGTATAACCTAGACTAGACTTACTCATTAAGAAGCTATAAAGCATTAACCTTTTAAGTTAAAGACTGGGAGTTTTAACCTCCCCTTAATGAAATGCCACAGCTAGACACATCCACCTGATTTATTATAATCTTTTCAATATTTCTCACCCTCTTCATTCTATTCCAACTAAAAATTTCAAATCACCACTACCCGGAAAACCCAATAACCAAGTCTACTAAAATCACTAGTCAACATAATCCTTGAGAAAACAAATGAACGAAAATTTATTCGCCTCTTTCGCTGCCCCCTCAATAATAGGTCTCCCTATTGTAGTACTGATCGTCATATTCCCTTCCATTTTATTCCCAGCACCCAATCGCCTAATCAATAATCGGTTAATCTCCATTCAGCAATGATTAATTCAATTAACATCAAAACAAATACTAGCAATTCATAATCAAAAGGGACGAACCTGAGCTCTCATACTTATATCACTAATTCTATTCATTGGTTCAACTAACCTACTTGGACTACTACCCCACTCATTTACGCCCACGACACAACTCTCTATAAACCTCGGAATAGCAATCCCCCTATGAGCAGGGACAGTAATTACCGGTTTCCGCTATAAGACCAAAGCATCCTTGGCACACTTTCTACCCCAAGGCACCCCTCTTCCCCTAATTCCAATACTAGTAATCATCGAAACTATTAGTCTATTCATTCAACCCATAGCTCTAGCCGTTCGATTAACCGCCAATATTACTGCAGGACACCTCCTAATCCATTTGATTGGAGGGGCTACCTTAGCTCTTATTAATATTAGCGCGACCACAGCTTTCATCACTTTTATTATTTTAATTCTATTTACGATTCTAGAGTTTGCTGTTGCCTTAATTCAAGCCTATGTCTTTACCTTACTAGTAAGTCTATACTTACATGACAACACCTAATGACCCACCAAACTCACGCTTACCATATAGTTAACCCAAGCCCATGACCGCTAACAGGAGCCCTTTCTGCCCTTCTTATAACATCGGGTCTTATCATATGATTTCACTATAACTCAATATCCCTACTTACATTAGGATTCACAACCAACCTGCTAACCATATACCAGTGATGACGAGATGTGATCCGAGAAGGCACATTCCAAGGACATCACACCCCTATTGTACAAAAAGGACTACGGTACGGAATAGTTCTTTTTATTGTATCAGAAGTATTTTTCTTTGCAGGCTTCTTTTGAGCCTTTTACCATTCCAGCCTAGCCCCTACTCCTGAACTTGGAGGTTGCTGACCTCCCACCGGCATTATTCCTCTTAACCCACTAGAAGTTCCTCTACTCAACACCTCAGTCCTCCTAGCCTCCGGAGTATCTATTACTTGAGCCCATCATAGTTTAATAGAAGGCAATCGTAAACACATACTTCAAGGCCTATTTATTACAATCTCCTTAGGCGTATATTTTACACTATTACAGGCCTCCGAATACTACGAGACATCTTTTACAATCTCCGACGGAGTGTACGGATCTACCTTTTTTATAGCTACTGGGTTTCACGGACTACATGTAATTATTGGCTCCACATTCCTTATCGTGTGCTTTCTCCGACAACTATACTACCACTTCACATCAAACCACCACTTCGGATTTGAAGCCGCTGCATGATATTGACACTTTGTTGATGTAGTCTGACTATTCTTATATGTATCTATTTATTGATGAGGATCCTATTTCTTTAGTATAACTAGTACAATTGACTTCCAATCAGTTAGCTCCAGATCAACCTGGAAAGAAGTAATAAACGTAATACTAACCTTGATAACTAATGTAACCCTAGCGTCCTTACTTGTACTAATCGCATTCTGACTTCCCCAACTAAATATTTATACAGACAAGACAAGCCCCTACGAATGTGGTTTTGACCCCATGGGATCTGCTCGCCTACCTTTCTCTATAAAATTCTTCCTAGTTGCCATCACATTCCTGCTTTTCGACCTAGAAATCGCACTCCTACTCCCACTTCCCTGAGCGTCACAAACCAACAAGTTGACAACAATACTTATCATAGCACTCCTACTAATCTCCCTCCTAGCTGCAAGCCTAGCGTACGAATGAACCGAAAAGGGGCTAGAATGAACCGAATATGATAATTAGTTTAAGCCAAAACAAATGATTTCGACTCATTAGATTATGATTTATCTCATAATTATCATATGTCCATAGTATATATTAATATCTTTCTGGCATTCATTCTTTCTCTAATAGGTATACTTGTTTATCGATCACACCTAATATCATCGCTACTATGCTTAGAGGGCATAATATTATCACTATTTGTAATAATATCTGTAACTATTCTCAACAACCACCTTACATTAGCCAGCATGATACCAATCGTACTACTAGTATTTGCTGCCTGCGAAGCAGCATTAGGACTATCTCTACTAGTTATAGTATCTAACACCTACGGGACTGATTACGTACAAAACCTAAACCTCTTACAATGCTAAAAATTATCATCCCCACTATCATACTGATCCCCCTTACATGAGTATCAAAGCCTAACATAATCTGAATTAACACGACAACATATGGTTTGCTAATCAGCTTAATCAGCTTATTCTACCTGAATCAACCAAATGATAATACATTGAACCCCTCCTTAATATTTTTCTCTGACTCCCTATCAGCACCGCTACTAGCACTTACAACATGACTTCTACCCCTTATACTTATAGCAAGCCAACACCATTTATCAAAAGAACCCTTAACTCGAAAAAAACTATATATTTCAATACTGATTCTTCTCCAGTTGTTCCTAATTATAACTTTCACCGCCTCTGAACTTATCTTCTTTTACATCCTATTTGAGGCAACACTAATCCCAACCCTGATCATTATTACCCGATGGGGGAATCAAACTGAACGACTAAACGCAGGGCTCTACTTCTTATTTTATACTTTAATAGGATCTCTCCCACTCCTAGTAGCTCTCCTTTACATCCACAATTTCATGGGCTCCCTAAATTTTCTCATAATTCAATACTGAATTCAACCT
>NW_027554526.1:0-31573 GCF_053574225.1 Canis aureus
GCAATATCCCAGTATCAAACCCCCCTATTTGTATGATCAGTACTAATTACAGCAGTTCTACTCCTACTATCCCTGCCTGTACTGGCTGCTGGAATTACAATACTTTTAACAGACCGTAATCTTAATACGACATTTTTCGATCCCGCTGGAGGAGGAGACCCTATCCTATATCAACACTTATTCTGATTCTTCGGACATCCTGAAGTTTACATTCTTATCCTGCCAGGGTTCGGAATAATTTCTCACATTGTCACTTACTACTCAGGGAAAAAAGAGCCTTTCGGCTATATAGGAATAGTATGGGCAATAATATCTATTGGGTTTTTAGGCTTTATCGTATGAGCTCACCATATGTTTACTGTAGGAATAGACGTAGACACACGAGCATACTTCACATCCGCCACTATAATTATCGCTATTCCAACAGGAGTAAAAGTATTTAGTTGACTGGCAACACTTCACGGAGGCAATATTAAATGATCTCCAGCTATGCTATGAGCTTTAGGGTTTATTTTCTTATTCACAGTAGGCGGGCTAACAGGCATTGTCCTAGCTAATTCGTCCTTAGACATCGTTCTTCATGATACGTATTATGTTGTAGCTCATTTTCACTATGTGCTCTCAATGGGAGCAGTTTTTGCCATTATGGGAGGATTTGCCCACTGATTCCCCTTATTCTCAGGTTATACTCTTAACGATACTTGAGCAAAGATTCACTTTACAATTATATTTGTGGGAGTAAATATAACTTTCTTCCCTCAGCATTTCCTAGGTTTATCCGGAATACCTCGTCGGTACTCTGACTATCCAGATGCATATACCACCTGAAATACCGTCTCCTCTATAGGATCGTTTATCTCGCTTACAGCGGTGATGCTTATAATTTTTATAATCTGAGAGGCCTTTGCATCCAAACGAGAAGTTGCTATAGTAGAACTTACTACAACTAATATTGAATGACTACATGGATGTCCCCCTCCATATCACACGTTCGAAGAACCTACATATGTAATCCAAAAATAAGAAAGGAAGGAATCGAACCCCCTAAAATTGGTTTCAAGCCAATGTCATAACCACTATGTCTTTCTCAATCAGGAGGTATTAGTAAAATATTACATAACTTTGTCAAGGTTAAATTATAGGTGAAACCCCTATATACCTCTATGGCGTACCCATTTCAACTCGGATTACAGGACGCAACCTCCCCTATTATAGAGGAGCTACTTCATTTTCATGACCATACACTAATAATTGTATTCTTAATCAGTTCTTTAGTTCTCTACATCATTTCCCTAATATTGACTACAAAATTAACTCATACAAGCACAATAGACGCACAGGAAGTAGAAACAGTATGAACTATCCTACCCGCCATTATCCTAATCCTAATCGCTCTACCTTCCCTCCGAATCCTTTATATAATAGACGAAATCAATAACCCCTCTTTAACCGTGAAAACAATAGGCCACCAATGATACTGAAGCTATGAATATACTGATTATGAAGACTTAAACTTTGACTCCTACATAATCCCAACACAAGAATTAAAGCCAGGAGAACTCCGACTATTAGAAGTAGACAACCGAGTTGTCCTCCCAATAGAAATAACCATCCGAATACTTATTTCTTCAGAAGACGTTTTGCATTCATGAGCTGTTCCATCACTAGGTCTAAAAACTGACGCTATTCCAGGACGACTAAACCAAACCACCCTTATAGCCATACGACCGGGACTGTATTATGGCCAGTGCTCTGAAATCTGCGGATCTAACCATAGCTTTATACCCATTGTTCTTGAAATAGTCCCCCTATCTTATTTTGAAACCTGATCTGCCTTAATAGTATAACCTAGACTAGACTTACTCATTAAGAAGCTATAAAGCATTAACCTTTTAAGTTAAAGACTGGGAGTTTTAACCTCCCCTTAATGAAATGCCACAGCTAGACACATCCACCTGATTTATTATAATCTTTTCAATATTTCTCACCCTCTTCATTCTATTCCAACTAAAAATTTCAAATCACCACTACCCGGAAAACCCAATAACCAAGTCTACTAAAATCACTAGTCAACATAATCCTTGAGAAAACAAATGAACGAAAATTTATTCGCCTCTTTCGCTGCCCCCTCAATAATAGGTCTCCCTATTGTAGTACTGATCGTCATATTCCCTTCCATTTTATTCCCAGCACCCAATCGCCTAATCAATAATCGGTTAATCTCCATTCAGCAATGATTAATTCAATTAACATCAAAACAAATACTAGCAATTCATAATCAAAAGGGACGAACCTGAGCTCTCATACTTATATCACTAATTCTATTCATTGGTTCAACTAACCTACTTGGACTACTACCCCACTCATTTACGCCCACGACACAACTCTCTATAAACCTCGGAATAGCAATCCCCCTATGAGCAGGGACAGTAATTACCGGTTTCCGCTATAAGACCAAAGCATCCTTGGCACACTTTCTACCCCAAGGCACCCCTCTTCCCCTAATTCCAATACTAGTAATCATCGAAACTATTAGTCTATTCATTCAACCCATAGCTCTAGCCGTTCGATTAACCGCCAATATTACTGCAGGACACCTCCTAATCCATTTGATTGGAGGGGCTACCTTAGCTCTTATTAATATTAGCGCGACCACAGCTTTCATCACTTTTATTATTTTAATTCTATTTACGATTCTAGAGTTTGCTGTTGCCTTAATTCAAGCCTATGTCTTTACCTTACTAGTAAGTCTATACTTACATGACAACACCTAATGACCCACCAAACTCACGCTTACCATATAGTTAACCCAAGCCCATGACCGCTAACAGGAGCCCTTTCTGCCCTTCTTATAACATCGGGTCTTATCATATGATTTCACTATAACTCAATATCCCTACTTACATTAGGATTCACAACCAACCTGCTAACCATATACCAGTGATGACGAGATGTGATCCGAGAAGGCACATTCCAAGGACATCACACCCCTATTGTACAAAAAGGACTACGGTACGGAATAGTTCTTTTTATTGTATCAGAAGTATTTTTCTTTGCAGGCTTCTTTTGAGCCTTTTACCATTCCAGCCTAGCCCCTACTCCTGAACTTGGAGGTTGCTGACCTCCCACCGGCATTATTCCTCTTAACCCACTAGAAGTTCCTCTACTCAACACCTCAGTCCTCCTAGCCTCCGGAGTATCTATTACTTGAGCCCATCATAGTTTAATAGAAGGCAATCGTAAACACATACTTCAAGGCCTATTTATTACAATCTCCTTAGGCGTATATTTTACACTATTACAGGCCTCCGAATACTACGAGACATCTATCTTTTACAATCTCCGACGGAGTGTACGGATCTACCTTTTTTATAGCTACTGGGTTTCACGGACTACATGTAATTATTGGCTCCACATTCCTTATCGTGTGCTTTCTCCGACAACTATACTACCACTTCACATCAAACCACCACTTCGGATTTGAAGCCGCTGCATGATATTGACACTTTGTTGATGTAGTCTGACTATTCTTATATGTATCTATTTATTGATGAGGATCCTATTTCTTTAGTATAACTAGTACAATTGACTTCCAATCAGTTAGCTCCAGATCAACCTGGAAAGAAGTAATAAACGTAATACTAACCTTGATAACTAATGTAACCCTAGCGTCCTTACTTGTACTAATCGCATTCTGACTTCCCCAACTAAATATTTATACAGACAAGACAAGCCCCTACGAATGTGGTTTTGACCCCATGGGATCTGCTCGCCTACCTTTCTCTATAAAATTCTTCCTAGTTGCCATCACATTCCTGCTTTTCGACCTAGAAATCGCACTCCTACTCCCACTTCCCTGAGCGTCACAAACCAACAAGTTGACAACAATACTTATCATAGCACTCCTACTAATCTCCCTCCTAGCTGCAAGCCTAGCGTACGAATGAACCGAAAAGGGGCTAGAATGAACCGAATATGATAATTAGTTTAAGCCAAAACAAATGATTTCGACTCATTAGATTATGATTTATCTCATAATTATCATATGTCCATAGTATATATTAATATCTTTCTGGCATTCATTCTTTCTCTAATAGGTATACTTGTTTATCGATCACACCTAATATCATCGCTACTATGCTTAGAGGGCATAATATTATCACTATTTGTAATAATATCTGTAACTATTCTCAACAACCACCTTACATTAGCCAGCATGATACCAATCGTACTACTAGTATTTGCTGCCTGCGAAGCAGCATTAGGACTATCTCTACTAGTTATAGTATCTAACACCTACGGGACTGATTACGTACAAAACCTAAACCTCTTACAATGCTAAAAATTATCATCCCCACTATCATACTGATCCCCCTTACATGAGTATCAAAGCCTAACATAATCTGAATTAACACGACAACATATGGTTTGCTAATCAGCTTAATCAGCTTATTCTACCTGAATCAACCAAATGATAATACATTGAACCCCTCCTTAATATTTTTCTCTGACTCCCTATCAGCACCGCTACTAGCACTTACAACATGACTTCTACCCCTTATACTTATAGCAAGCCAACACCATTTATCAAAAGAACCCTTAACTCGAAAAAAACTATATATTTCAATACTGATTCTTCTCCAGTTGTTCCTAATTATAACTTTCACCGCCTCTGAACTTATCTTCTTTTACATCCTATTTGAGGCAACACTAATCCCAACCCTGATCATTATTACCCGATGGGGGAATCAAACTGAACGACTAAACGCAGGGCTCTACTTCTTATTTTATACTTTAATAGGATCTCTCCCACTCCTAGTAGCTCTCCTTTACATCCACAATTTCATGGGCTCCCTAAATTTTCTCATAATTCAATACTGAATTCAACCTCTGCCAAACTCCTGATCTAATGTTTTCTTATGATTGGCATGCATGATAGCATTCATAGTAAAGATACCTCTATACGGCCTCCACTTGTGACTACCAAAAGCACACGTAGAGGCCCCTATTGCCGGCTCCATGGTACTTGCCGCCGTACTCCTGAAATTAGGAGGCTATGGCATGATACGAATTACAACCCTACTAAACCCCCTGACCAACTTCATAGCGTATCCTTTCATAATATTATCTCTATGAGGCATAATCATAACAAGCTCTATCTGTCTCCGTCAAACAGATCTAAAATCCCTAATTGCATACTCCTCAGTTAGTCATATGGCACTCGTTATTGTAGCGGTTCTTATTCAATGAAGTTATATAGGTGCAACAGCCCTAATAATTGCCCATGGTTTAACATCCTCGATGCTATTCTGCTTAGCCAACTCCAATTACGAACGAATCCATAGCCGTACTATGATTCTCGCACGAGGACTTCAAACCCTCCTTCCCCTGATAGCAGCCTGATGGTTATTAGCAAGCCTCACAAATCTGGCTCTTCCTCCAACAATTAATCTTATCGGAGAACTATTTGTAGTGATATCCTCATTCTCATGATCCAACATTACTATTATTCTAATAGGAATTAACATCACCATCACTGCCCTATACTCACTTTATATACTAATCACCACACAGCGTGGTAAATATTCCCACCATATCAAAAATATCAAACCGTCATTCACACGAGAAAATGCCCTAATAACCTTGCATCTACTGCCTCTACTCCTCCTATCCCTTAACCCTAAAATTATTCTCGGTCCCATCTACTGTAAGCATAGTTTAACAAAAACATTAGATTGTGAATCTAATAATAAAAGCTCAAACCTTTTTGCTTACCGAAAAAGTACTGCAAGAACTGCTAACTCATGCTCCCATGTATAAGAACATGGCTTTTTCAACTTTTATAGGATAGAAGTAATCCATTGGTCTTAGGAACCAAAAAATTGGTGCAACTCCAAATAAAAGTAATAAATATATTTACTTCATGCATAATCACAGCTCTAGTCATTCTTACTTTGCCCATCATTATAACCTCTACTAAACTCTACAAAAATAAGCTATACCCATACTATGTAAAAACCGCTACTTCTTACGCATTCATAATTAGCATAATTCCCACAATAATATTCATCTACTCAGGACAGGAAACAATTGTTTCAAACTGACATTGAATAACAATCCAGACCATAAAACTATCCATGAGTTTTAAATTAGACTACTTCTCAATAATCTTTGTGCCCGTAGCCCTTTTTGTCACGTGGTCTATTATAGAGTTTTCTATATGATATATACACTCCGATCCTTATATTAACCGATTTTTCAAGTATCTTCTCTTATTTCTTATTACTATAATAGTCTTAGTCACCGCAAACAACATATTCCAACTATTCATTGGCTGAGAAGGAGTTGGCATTATATCATTTTTACTTATTGGATGATGATACGGCCGAACCGATGCAAATACAGCTGCCCTACAAGCTATCCTCTATAACCGTATTGGAGATGTAGGCTTCATTATAACCATAGCATGGTTTCTATTGAACTTAAACACATGAGACCTTCAACAAATCTTTATTACAACAAACGATAATTTTAATTTGCCGCTACTTGGCTTACTATTAGCAGCTACCGGTAAATCTGCTCAATTCGGCTTACATCCCTGACTCCCCTCAGCCATAGAAGGCCCCACTCCTGTATCAGCCCTACTTCACTCAAGCACAATAGTTGTAGCAGGAGTATTTCTTCTTATCCGCTTTCATCCACTAATAGAGCATAATCAAACTATTCAAACCCTCACTTTATGCTTAGGGGCTATTACTACACTATTTACTGCAATCTGCGCTCTTACACAGAACGATATCAAAAAAATTGTAGCGTTCTCTACCTCAAGCCAACTAGGCCTAATAATAGTAACAATTGGCATTAACCAGCCTTACCTAGCCTTCTTACACATCTGCACTCACGCATTTTTTAAAGCTATGTTATTCATATGTTCAGGGTCAATTATCCACAGCCTAAACGATGAACAAGACATTCGAAAGATAGGTGGCCTATTTAAAGTCCTTCCCTTCACCACAACTTCCCTGATTGTCGGAAGCCTCGCATTAACAGGCATACCTTTCCTTACAGGATTCTACTCCAAAGACCTGATCATCGAGTCCGCTAACACGTCGAATACCAACGCCTGAGCCCTCTTAATTACACTCGTTGCCACATCCCTAACCGCTGCCTACAGCACCCGAATTATATTCTTCGCTCTACTAGGCCAGCCCCGCTTCTCCCCTATAATCCTTATCAACGAGAATAATCCTCTCCTAATTAACTCTATTAAACGACTCCTTATCGGAAGTGTATTTGCAGGATACATTATCTCCCACAGCATCACACCCACCACCATCCCACAGATAACTATGCCTCATTATCTAAAAATGATAGCCCTTGCAGTAACTATCTTGGGTTTCATCCTGGCACTAGAACTAAACCTTACCATACAAGGACTCAAATTTAACTATCCATCTAATTACTTTAAATTTTCCACCCTCCTTGGCTATTATCCAACCATTATGCACCGCCTCACACCTAAAACAAGTTTAACCATCAGCCAGAAATCAGCATCTATACTTCTGGACTCCATCTGACTAGAAAACATCCTACCCAAATCAATCTCGTATTTCCAAATAAAATCTTCTACCCTTATTTCAAATCAAAAGGGTCTCATCAAGCTCTATTTCCTATCGTTCATACTAACTATAATTCTCAGCCTACTAATCCTTAATTACCACGGGTAACTTCCATGATAACCAACACACCAGTTAACAGCGACCAACCTGTAACAATCACCAACCAGGTTCCATAACTATATAAAGCCGCAATACCCATAGCCTCTTCACTAAAAAACCCAGAGTCCCCCGTATCATAAATTACCCAATCCCCTATTCCATTAAACTTTAATACTACCTCCACCTCATCATCCTTCAAAATATAGCAAGCAGTCAACAACTCAGACAATAGACCAGTAATAAAAGCCGCTAGAACAGCCTTATTTGAAACTCACACCTCAGGGTATTGCTCAGTAGCCATAGCAGTTGTATAACCAAATACTACTAATATACCCCCCAAATAAATTAAAAACACTATCAGCCCTAAAAAAGAACCCCCAAAATTCAGAACAATCGCACAACCAATCCCACCGCTAATAATTAGCACAAGCCCACCATAAATAGGAGATGGTTTAGTGGCAAAACCCACAAAACTCATCACAAAAACGATACTTAAAATAAATACAATGTATGTTATCATTATTCCTACATGGAATTTAACCATGACTAATGACATGAAAAATCATCGTTGTATTTCAACTATAAGAACATTAATGACCAACATTCGAAAAACCCACCCACTAGCCAAAATTGTCAACAATTCATTCATTGACCTCCCAGCGCCATCTAACATCTCTGCTTGATGGAATTTCGGGTCCTTATTAGGAGTATGCTTGATTCTACAGATTCTAACAGGTTTATTTCTAGCTATACACTACACATCGGACACGGCCACAGCTTTTTCATCGGTCACCCACATCTGTCGAGACGTTAACTACGGCTGAATTATCCGCTATATACATGCAAATGGCGCTTCCATATTCTTCATCTGCCTATTCATACATGTGGGACGAGGCCTATACTATGGATCCTATGTATTCATAGAAACATGAAACATTGGAATTGTACTACTATTCGCAACCATAGCCACAGCATTCATAGGCTATGTACTGCCGTGAGGACAAATATCATTTTGAGGGGCAACTGTAATCACTAACCTTCTCTCCGCCATCCCCTATATCGGAACCAACTTAGTAGAGTGAATCTGAGGTGGCTTCTCAGTAGACAAAGCAACCTTAACACGATTCTTTGCATTTCATTTTATCTTTCCATTCATCATCGCAGCTCTAGCAATAGTACACCTCCTATTTCTACACGAAACCGGATCCAACAACCCCTCAGGAATCACATCAGACTCAGACAAAATTCCGTTTCACCCCTACTACACAATTAAAGATATCCTAGGAATCCTACTCCTGCTCCTAGTCTTAATATCACTAGTTTTATTTTCACCAGACCTATTAGGAGATCCAGACAACTACACCCCTGCAAACCCCCTAAACACCCCTCCACATATCAAACCTGAATGATACTTCCTATTCGCCTATGCCATCCTACGATCTATCCCTAATAAATTAGGAGGTGTACTCGCCCTAGTATTCTCCATCCTAATTTTAGCATTCATTCCATTCCTCCACACATCTAAGCAACGCAGTATAATATTCCGACCCCTCAGCCAATGCCTATTCTGACTTTTAGTCGCCGATCTTCTCACTTTAACTTGGATTGGAGGACAGCCAGTTGAACACCCTTTCATCATTATCGGACAGGTCGCCTCAATTCTATATTTCACCATCCTATTGATTCTAATGCCAACAATTAGCGTTATCGAAAATAATCTTCTAAAATGAAGAGTCTTTGTAGTATAATCATTACCTTGGTCTTGTAAACCAAAAATGGAGAGTAGTCGCCCTCCCTAAGACTCAAGGAAGAAGCTCTTGCTCCACCATCAGCACCCAAAGCTGAAATTCTTCTTAAACTATTCCCTGACACCCCCTACATTCATATATTGGACCACCTCTACTGTGCTATGTCAGTATCTCCAAAAAATCCTTCTTTCCCTCCCCTATGTACGTCGTGCATTAATGGCTTGCCCCATGCATATAAGCATGTACATGATATTATATCTTTACATAGGACATGTCTAGTCCAATTCCACAACCCATTGATCCTCAACAGTAACTAGATGCATATCACTTAGTCCAATAAGGGCTTAATCACCATGCCTCGAGAAACCATCAATCCTTGCCTGTAATGTCACTCTTCTCGCTCCGGGCCCATGCTAATGTGGGGGTTACTATCATGAAACTATACCTGGCATCTGGTTCTTACCTCAGGGCCATGACTCTATTTATTCCAATCCTACTAATTCTCGCAAATGGGACATCTCGATGGACTAGTGACTAATCAGCCCATGATCACACATAACTGTGGTGTCATGCATTTGGTATCTTTTATTTTTAGGGGGGGAATCTGCTATCACTCATCTATGACCGCAACGGCACTAACTCTAACTTATCTTCTGCTCTCAGGGAATATGCCCGTCGCGGCCCTAATGCAGTCAAATAACTTGTAGCTGGACTTATTCATTATCATTTATCAACTCACGCATAAAATCAAGGTGCTATTCAGTCAATGGTTTCAGGACATATAATTCTAGGACACACGTGTGTACACGTACGTACACGTGTGTACACGTACGTACACGTGTGTACACGTACGTACACGTGTGTACACGTACGTACACGTGTGTACACGTACGTACACGTGTGTACACGTACGTACACGTACGTACACGTACGTACACGTACGTACACGTGTGTACACGTACGTACACGTGTGTACACGTACGTACACGTGTGTACACGTACGTACACGTGTGTACACGTACGTACACGTGTGTACACGTACGTACACGTGTGTACACGTACGTACACGCGCAAGACATTAAGTTAACTTATACAAACCCCCCTTACCCCCCATAAACTCATGTCATCTATTATACACTTATTTATGTCCTGCCAAACCCCAAAAACAGGACTAAGTGCATACAATACTCACAAGCTTTATTTAAATTGTATACAAATGTATTGCTACTCTAGTTAACTTAACACAACAGTCTTACACGCATTCGATCTCGTGGTCTATCTATAGATAGCATCCCCTTTTTTTTTCCTCTCATATTTACTATGTATTTTATTTATTATACACACTACAATTTCAGTATAAGTTAATGTAGCTTAATTAATAAAGCAAGGCACTGAAAATGCCAAGATGAGTCGCACGACTCCATAAACACAAAGGTTTGGTCCTAGCCTTCCTATTAGTTCTTAGTAGACTTACACATGCAAGTCTCCACGCCCCAGTGAGAATGCCCTTAAAATCAGCAGTGATCTAAAGGAGCAGGTATCAAGCACACTCTTAAGTAGCTCATAACACCTTGCTAAGCCACACCCCCACGGGATACAGCAGTGATAAAAATTAAGCCATAAACGAAAGTTTGACTAAGCCATACTAAAAAGGGTTGGTAAATTTCGTGCCAGCCACCGCGGTCATACGATTAACCCAAACTAATAGGCCCACGGCGTAAAGCGTGTTTAAGATACCTTTGCACTAAAGTTAAAACTTAACTAAGCCGTAAAAAGCTACAGTTACCATAAAATAGACCACGAAAGTGACTTTATAATAATCTGACTACACGATAGCTAAGACCCAAACTGGGATTAGATACCCCACTATGCTTAGCCCTAAACATAGATAATTTTACAACAAAATAATTCGCCAGAGGACTACTAGCAATAGCTTAAAACTCAAAGGACTTGGCGGTGCTTTATATCCCTCTAGAGGAGCCTGTTCTATAATCGATAAACCCCGATA
Organism: Canis aureus; assembly: GCF_053574225.1. Classification (NCBI taxonomy): domain Eukaryota; kingdom Metazoa; phylum Chordata; class Mammalia; order Carnivora; family Canidae; genus Canis; species Canis aureus. Next base: position 11,475 of record NW_027554526.1, read on the forward strand.
AACCTCACCACCCTTTGCTAATTCAGTCTATATACCGCCATCTTCAGCAAACCCTCAAAAGGTAGAATAGTAAGCACAATCATTTTACATAAAAAAGTTAGGTCAAGGTGTAACTTATGGGGTGGGAAGAAATGGGCTACATTTTCTACCCAAGAACATTCCACGAACGTTTTTATGAAATTAAAAACTGAAGGAGGATTTAGTAGTAAATTAAGAATAGAGAGCTTAATTGAATAGGGCCATGAAGCACGCACACACCGCCCGTCACCCTCCTCAAGTAATAAGACACAACCATAACCATATTAACTTAACTAAGACACAAGAGGAGACAAGTCGTAACAAGGTAAGCATACCGGAAGGTGTGCTTGGATTAATCAAAGTGTAGCTTAACTAAAGCGTCTGGCCTACACCCAGAAGATTTCATTACTTATGACCACTTTGAACAAAAGCTAGCCCAACTAACCCCAAACTTAAGTATCACAGACATATAAAGTAAAACATTTAGTTAAATAATAAAAGTATAGGAGATAGAAATTTTAATTGGAGCGATAGAGATAGTACCGTAAGGGAATGATGAAAGACATCTTAACAGTATTAAACAGCAAAGATTACCCCTTTTACCTTTTGCATAATGAACTAGCCAGAAACGACTTAACAAAGAGAACTTAAGCTAAGCTCCCCGAAACCAGACGAGCTACCCATAAACAATCTAAAAGGATCAACTCATCTATGTAGCAAAATAGTGAGAAGATTTGTGGGTAGAGGTGAAAAGCCTAACGAGCCTGGTGATAGCTGGTTGCCCACAAACAGAATTTTAGTTCAACTTTAAATTTACCTAAAAAAAAACAAAATTTTAATGTAAATTTAAAATATAGTCTAAGAAGGTACAGCTTCTTAGAATCAGGATACAACCTTTATTAGAGAGTATATACTAACATCACCATAGTTGGCTTAAAAGCAGCCACCAATTGAGAAAGCGTTCCAGCTCAACAAACAATATAACTTAATCCCAATCATATTACATCAACTCCTAATTATACCTCCTGGGCCATTCTATTTAAATATAGAAGCAACAATGCTAGTATGAGTAACAAGAACTATTTTCTCCCCGCATAAGCTTATATCAGAAACGGATAGACCACTGATAGTTAACAATCTGATAATATCAACCCAAAAATGAAATACTTATCTACCCTATTGTTAACCCAACACAGGCATGCATTTAAGGAAAGATTAAAAGGAGTAAAAGGAACTCGGCAAACACAAACCCCGCCTGTTTACCAAAAACATCACCTCCAGCATTTCTAGTATTGGAGGCACTGCCTGCCCAGTGACACTTGTTTAACGGCCGCGGTATCCTGACCGTGCAAAGGTAGCATAATCATTTGTTCTCTAAATAAGGACTTGTATGAATGGCCACACGAGGGTTTAACTGTCTCTTATTCCCAATCAGTGAAATTGACCTTCCCGTGAAGAGGCGGGAATGCCACAATAAGACGAGAAGACCCTATGGAGCTTTAATTAACTAACCCAAACTTATGGATACTAAATACCTACAAGGCATAACATTACACCATTATTGTGGGTTAGCAATTTAGGTTGGGGTGACCTCGGAATATAAAAAAACTCCCGAGTGATTAAAATTTAGACCCACAAGTCAAAATATAACATCACTTATTGATCCAATAATTTTTGATCAACGGAACAAGTTACCCTAGGGATAACAGCGCAATCCTATTCAAGAGTCCATATCGACAATAGGGTTTACGACCTCGATGTTGGATCAGGACATCCTAATGGTGCAGCAGCTATTAAGGGTTCGTTTGTTCAACGATTAAAGTCCTACGTGATCTGAGTTCAGACCGGAGTAATCCAGGTCGGTTTCTATCTATTATATAACCTCCCCCAGTACGAAAGGACAAGGGATGTAAGGCCTACCTCACAAAGGCGCCTTAAAACTAATAGATGAAGTCAACTCAATCTAACCAGTTTATCTCCTCATAAGCCCGAGAAAAGGGGCTTTGTTAGGGTGGCAGAGCCCGGTAACTGCGTAAAACTTAAACCTTTATTATCAGAGGTTCAATTCCTCTCCCTAACAAAATGTTCTTTATCAACATTATCTCTCTTATCATCCCAATCCTTCTTGCCGTAGCCTTCCTCACCCTCGTTGAACGAAAAGTCTTAGGCTACATACAACTTCGAAAAGGGCCTAATATCGTAGGCCCCTACGGCCTCCTTCAACCAATCGCAGATGCAGTAAAACTCTTCACAAAAGAACCTCTACGACCACTTACATCCTCCATATCAATATTCATTCTAGCCCCCATTCTAGCTCTATCACTAGCCCTAACTATATGAATCCCTCTCCCAATGCCCTACCCACTCATTAATATAAACTTAGGAGTCCTATTCATACTAGCAATATCAAGTCTCGCCGTATACTCCATCCTTTGGTCAGGATGAGCCTCAAACTCCAAATACGCTCTAATCGGAGCCCTCCGAGCAGTAGCTCAAACAATCTCATATGAAGTAACACTAGCAATCATTCTCCTATCAGTCCTCCTAATAAACGGGTCATTTACACTATCCACACTAATTATCACCCAAGAACATATATGACTAATCTTTCCGGCCTGGCCCCTAGCCATGATATGATTCATTTCTACTCTAGCAGAAACTAACCGAGCCCCCTTCGACTTAACTGAAGGAGAATCCGAACTAGTTTCTGGATTTAACGTAGAGTATGCAGCGGGTCCTTTTGCCCTATTCTTTCTAGCAGAGTACGCAAATATCATTATAATAAATATCCTCACAACAATTCTATTCTTCGGTGCATTCCACAACCCATTTATACCAGAACTCTACTCTATTAACTTCACTATAAAAACCCTCTTACTAACTATCTGCTTCCTATGAATTCGAGCATCATACCCTCGATTCCGCTATGATCAATTAATACACTTATTGTGAAAAAATTTTCTACCCCTAACTTTAGCCCTATGCATATGACATGTTGCCTTACCCATTATTACCGCGAGTATCCCACCCCAAACATAAGAAATATGTCTGATAAAAGAGTTACTTTGATAGAGTAAATAATAGAGGTTTAAATCCTCTTATTTCTAGAATAATAGGCTTCGAACCTAATCTTAAGAATTCAAAGATCTTCGTGCTACCAAACTTACACTATATTCTACAGTAAGGTCAGCTAAATTAAGCTATCGGGCCCATACCCCGAAAATGTTGGTTTATACCCTTCCCGTACTAATAAAACCCCCTATTCTCACTATTATTATAGCAACTATCATGGCAGGGACCATTTGATTACCCCCCCCCCACACCCCCCCCCCCACACTCCCCCCCCCCCCAACGCAGGATTGAAAGAAGAGAAGATTCCTCATAAAAAAGTATAATCCACGAGCCATAGAAGCCTCTACAAAATATTTTCTTACACAAGCTACTGCCTCAATATTACTAATAATAGGAGTCACCATTAACCTTCTTTACTCCGGCCAATGAGTAATCTCAAAAATCTCAAACCCCATCGCATCCATCATAATAACCACCGCCCTAACAATAAAACTAGGCCTATCTCCATTCCACTTCTGAGTTCCCGAAGTAGCACAAGGAGTAACACTTATATCAGGAATAATCCTACTAACATGACAAAAAATCGCACCTATATCCATCCTATATCAAATCTCCCCATCAATTAACACCAACCTTCTTATACTAATAGCCCTCGCATCCGTTCTAGTAGGAGGCTGAGGCGGACTAAATCAAACTCAACTACGAAAAATCATAGCATACTCCTCCATTGCCCACATAGGCTGAATAGCCGCTATCATTATTTACAACCCTACAATAATAATCCTAAACTTAACTTTATATATTCTAATAACACTATCTACCTTCATACTATTCATATTAAACTCATCCACCACAACCTTATCCTTATCCCACATATGAAATAAATTTCCCCTAATCACCTCCATAATCTTAATCTTAATATTATCCCTAGGAGGACTACCCCCATTATCTGGCTTCATCCCTAAATGAATAATTATTCAAGAATTAACAAAAAATAACATAATTATTATTCCAACACTAATAGCCATCACCGCTCTACTTAACTTATATTTCTACCTGCGACTCACATATAGCACCGCACTTACCATATTCCCGTCCACAAATAACATAAAAATAAAATGACAATTCGAGTACACAAAAAAGGCAACCCTACTACCCCCCTTAATCATTATCTCAACTATACTACTCCCGCTAACACCTATATTATCAGTCTTGGACTAGGAGTTTAGGTTAGACCAGACCAAGAGCCTTCAAAGCTCTAAGCAAGTGCTATACACTTAACCCCTGACCAAATCACCTCTAAGGGCTGCAAGAATCTATCTTACATCAATTGAATGCAAATCAAACACTTTAATTAAGCTAAGCCCTCCCTAGATTGGTGAGCTTCTACCTCACGAAATTTTAGTTAACAGCTAAATACCCTAGTAACTGGCTTCAATCTACCTTCTCCCGCCGCGTAGAAAAAAAAGGCGGGAGAAGCCCCGGCGGCGTCTAGGCTGCTTCTTTGAATTTGCAATTCAATATGAAAATTCACCACAGAGCTTGGCAAAAAGAGGACTTAAACCTCTATTTTTAGATTTACAGTCTAATGCTTTTATCAGCCATTTTACCTATGTTCATTAACCGATGACTGTTCTCTACTAATCACAAAGATATTGGTACTTTATACTTACTATTTGGAGCATGAGCCGGCATAGTAGGCACTGCCTTGAGCCTCCTCATCCGAGCCGAACTAGGTCAGCCCGGTACTTTACTAGGCGACGATCAAATTTATAACGTCGTCGTAACCGCCCATGCTTTCGTAATAATCTTCTTCATAGTCATGCCCATTATAATTGGGGGCTTTGGAAACTGACTAGTGCCATTAATAATTGGTGCTCCGGACATGGCATTCCCCCGAATAAATAACATGAGCTTCTGACTTCTTCCTCCATCTTTTCTTCTACTATTAGCATCTTCTATGGTAGAAGCAGGTGCAGGAACGGGGTGGACCGTTTACCCCCCACTGGCTGGCAATCTGGCCCATGCAGGAGCATCCGTTGATCTTACAATTTTCTCCTTACATTTAGCCGGAGTCTCTTCTATTTTAGGGGCAATTAATTTCATTACTACTATTATCAACATAAAACCCCCTGCAATATCCCAGTATCAAACCCCCCTATTTGTATGATCAGTACTAATTACAGCAGTTCTACTCCTACTATCCCTGCCTGTACTGGCTGCTGGAATTACAATACTTTTAACAGACCGTAATCTTAATACGACATTTTTCGATCCCGCTGGAGGAGGAGACCCTATCCTATATCAACACTTATTCTGATTCTTCGGACATCCTGAAGTTTACATTCTTATCCTGCCAGGGTTCGGAATAATTTCTCACATTGTCACTTACTACTCAGGGAAAAAAGAGCCTTTCGGCTATATAGGAATAGTATGGGCAATAATATCTATTGGGTTTTTAGGCTTTATCGTATGAGCTCACCATATGTTTACTGTAGGAATAGACGTAGACACACGAGCATACTTCACATCCGCCACTATAATTATCGCTATTCCAACAGGAGTAAAAGTATTTAGTTGACTGGCAACACTTCACGGAGGCAATATTAAATGATCTCCAGCTATGCTATGAGCTTTAGGGTTTATTTTCTTATTCACAGTAGGCGGGCTAACAGGCATTGTCCTAGCTAATTCGTCCTTAGACATCGTTCTTCATGATACGTATTATGTTGTAGCTCATTTTCACTATGTGCTCTCAATGGGAGCAGTTTTTGCCATTATGGGAGGATTTGCCCACTGATTCCCCTTATTCTCAGGTTATACTCTTAACGATACTTGAGCAAAGATTCACTTTACAATTATATTTGTGGGAGTAAATATAACTTTCTTCCCTCAGCATTTCCTAGGTTTATCCGGAATACCTCGTCGGTACTCTGACTATCCAGATGCATATACCACCTGAAATACCGTCTCCTCTATAGGATCGTTTATCTCGCTTACAGCGGTGATGCTTATAATTTTTATAATCTGAGAGGCCTTTGCATCCAAACGAGAAGTTGCTATAGTAGAACTTACTACAACTAATATTGAATGACTACATGGATGTCCCCCTCCATATCACACGTTCGAAGAACCTACATATGTAATCCAAAAATAAGAAAGGAAGGAATCGAACCCCCTAAAATTGGTTTCAAGCCAATGTCATAACCACTATGTCTTTCTCAATCAGGAGGTATTAGTAAAATATTACATAACTTTGTCAAGGTTAAATTATAGGTGAAACCCCTATATACCTCTATGGCGTACCCATTTCAACTCGGATTACAGGACGCAACCTCCCCTATTATAGAGGAGCTACTTCATTTTCATGACCATACACTAATAATTGTATTCTTAATCAGTTCTTTAGTTCTCTACATCATTTCCCTAATATTGACTACAAAATTAACTCATACAAGCACAATAGACGCACAGGAAGTAGAAACAGTATGAACTATCCTACCCGCCATTATCCTAATCCTAATCGCTCTACCTTCCCTCCGAATCCTTTATATAATAGACGAAATCAATAACCCCTCTTTAACCGTGAAAACAATAGGCCACCAATGATACTGAAGCTATGAATATACTGATTATGAAGACTTAAACTTTGACTCCTACATAATCCCAACACAAGAATTAAAGCCAGGAGAACTCCGACTATTAGAAGTAGACAACCGAGTTGTCCTCCCAATAGAAATAACCATCCGAATACTTATTTCTTCAGAAGACGTTTTGCATTCATGAGCTGTTCCATCACTAGGTCTAAAAACTGACGCTATTCCAGGACGACTAAACCAAACCACCCTTATAGCCATACGACCGGGACTGTATTATGGCCAGTGCTCTGAAATCTGCGGATCTAACCATAGCTTTATACCCATTGTTCTTGAAATAGTCCCCCTATCTTATTTTGAAACCTGATCTGCCTTAATAGTATAACCTAGACTAGACTTACTCATTAAGAAGCTATAAAGCATTAACCTTTTAAGTTAAAGACTGGGAGTTTTAACCTCCCCTTAATGAAATGCCACAGCTAGACACATCCACCTGATTTATTATAATCTTTTCAATATTTCTCACCCTCTTCATTCTATTCCAACTAAAAATTTCAAATCACCACTACCCGGAAAACCCAATAACCAAGTCTACTAAAATCACTAGTCAACATAATCCTTGAGAAAACAAATGAACGAAAATTTATTCGCCTCTTTCGCTGCCCCCTCAATAATAGGTCTCCCTATTGTAGTACTGATCGTCATATTCCCTTCCATTTTATTCCCAGCACCCAATCGCCTAATCAATAATCGGTTAATCTCCATTCAGCAATGATTAATTCAATTAACATCAAAACAAATACTAGCAATTCATAATCAAAAGGGACGAACCTGAGCTCTCATACTTATATCACTAATTCTATTCATTGGTTCAACTAACCTACTTGGACTACTACCCCACTCATTTACGCCCACGACACAACTCTCTATAAACCTCGGAATAGCAATCCCCCTATGAGCAGGGACAGTAATTACCGGTTTCCGCTATAAGACCAAAGCATCCTTGGCACACTTTCTACCCCAAGGCACCCCTCTTCCCCTAATTCCAATACTAGTAATCATCGAAACTATTAGTCTATTCATTCAACCCATAGCTCTAGCCGTTCGATTAACCGCCAATATTACTGCAGGACACCTCCTAATCCATTTGATTGGAGGGGCTACCTTAGCTCTTATTAATATTAGCGCGACCACAGCTTTCATCACTTTTATTATTTTAATTCTATTTACGATTCTAGAGTTTGCTGTTGCCTTAATTCAAGCCTATGTCTTTACCTTACTAGTAAGTCTATACTTACATGACAACACCTAATGACCCACCAAACTCACGCTTACCATATAGTTAACCCAAGCCCATGACCGCTAACAGGAGCCCTTTCTGCCCTTCTTATAACATCGGGTCTTATCATATGATTTCACTATAACTCAATATCCCTACTTACATTAGGATTCACAACCAACCTGCTAACCATATACCAGTGATGACGAGATGTGATCCGAGAAGGCACATTCCAAGGACATCACACCCCTATTGTACAAAAAGGACTACGGTACGGAATAGTTCTTTTTATTGTATCAGAAGTATTTTTCTTTGCAGGCTTCTTTTGAGCCTTTTACCATTCCAGCCTAGCCCCTACTCCTGAACTTGGAGGTTGCTGACCTCCCACCGGCATTATTCCTCTTAACCCACTAGAAGTTCCTCTACTCAACACCTCAGTCCTCCTAGCCTCCGGAGTATCTATTACTTGAGCCCATCATAGTTTAATAGAAGGCAATCGTAAACACATACTTCAAGGCCTATTTATTACAATCTCCTTAGGCTATATTTTACACTATTACAGGCCTCCGAATACTACGAGACATCTTTTACAATCTCCGACGGAGTGTACGGATCTACCTTTTTTATAGCTACTGGGTTTCACGGACTACATGTAATTATTGGCTCCACATTCCTTATCGTGTGCTTTCTCCGACAACTATACTACCACTTCACATCAAACCACCACTTCGGATTTGAAGCCGCTGCATGATATTGACACTTTGTTGATGTAGTCTGACTATTCTTATATGTATCTATTTATTGATGAGGATCCTATTTCTTTAGTATAACTAGTACAATTGACTTCCAATCAGTTAGCTCCAGATCAACCTGGAAAGAAGTAATAAACGTAATACTAACCTTGATAACTAATGTAACCCTAGCGTCCTTACTTGTACTAATCGCATTCTGACTTCCCCAACTAAATATTTATACAGACAAGACAAGCCCCTACGAATGTGGTTTTGACCCCATGGGATCTGCTCGCCTACCTTTCTCTATAAAATTCTTCCTAGTTGCCATCACATTCCTGCTTTTCGACCTAGAAATCGCACTCCTACTCCCACTTCCCTGAGCGTCACAAACCAACAAGTTGACAACAATACTTATCATAGCACTCCTACTAATCTCCCTCCTAGCTGCAAGCCTAGCGTACGAATGAACCGAAAAGGGGCTAGAATGAACCGAATATGATAATTAGTTTAAGCCAAAACAAATGATTTCGACTCATTAGATTATGATTTATCTCATAATTATCATATGTCCATAGTATATATTAATATCTTTCTGGCATTCATTCTTTCTCTAATAGGTATACTTGTTTATCGATCACACCTAATATCATCGCTACTATGCTTAGAGGGCATAATATTATCACTATTTGTAATAATATCTGTAACTATTCTCAACAACCACCTTACATTAGCCAGCATGATACCAATCGTACTACTAGTATTTGCTGCCTGCGAAGCAGCATTAGGACTATCTCTACTAGTTATAGTATCTAACACCTACGGGACTGATTACGTACAAAACCTAAACCTCTTACAATGCTAAAAATTATCATCCCCACTATCATACTGATCCCCCTTACATGAGTATCAAAGCCTAACATAATCTGAATTAACACGACAACATATGGTTTGCTAATCAGCTTAATCAGCTTATTCTACCTGAATCAACCAAATGATAATACATTGAACCCCTCCTTAATATTTTTCTCTGACTCCCTATCAGCACCGCTACTAGCACTTACAACATGACTTCTACCCCTTATACTTATAGCAAGCCAACACCATTTATCAAAAGAACCCTTAACTCGAAAAAAACTATATATTTCAATACTGATTCTTCTCCAGTTGTTCCTAATTATAACTTTCACCGCCTCTGAACTTATCTTCTTTTACATCCTATTTGAGGCAACACTAATCCCAACCCTGATCATTATTACCCGATGGGGGAATCAAACTGAACGACTAAACGCAGGGCTCTACTTCTTATTTTATACTTTAATAGGATCTCTCCCACTCCTAGTAGCTCTCCTTTACATCCACAATTTCATGGGCTCCCTAAATTTTCTCATAATTCAATACTGAATTCAACCTCTGCCAAACTCCTGATCTAATGTTTTCTTATGATTGGCATGCATGATAGCATTCATAGTAAAGATACCTCTATACGGCCTCCACTTGTGACTACCAAAAGCACACGTAGAGGCCCCTATTGCCGGCTCCATGGTACTTGCCGCCGTACTCCTGAAATTAGGAGGCTATGGCATGATACGAATTACAACCCTACTAAACCCCCTGACCAACTTCATAGCGTATCCTTTCATAATATTATCTCTATGAGGCATAATCATAACAAGCTCTATCTGTCTCCGTCAAACAGATCTAAAATCCCTAATTGCATACTCCTCAGTTAGTCATATGGCACTCGTTATTGTAGCGGTTCTTATTCAAACACCATGAAGTTATATAGGTGCAACAGCCCTAATAATTGCCCATGGTTTAACATCCTCGATGCTATTCTGCTTAGCCAACTCCAATTACGAACGAATCCATAGCCGTACTATGATTCTCGCACGAGGACTTCAAACCCTCCTTCCCCTGATAGCAGCCTGATGGTTATTAGCAAGCCTCACAAATCTGGCTCTTCCTCCAACAATTAATCTTATCGGAGAACTATTTGTAGTGATATCCTCATTCTCATGATCCAACATTACTATTATTCTAATAGGAATTAACATCACCATCACTGCCCTATACTCACTTTATATACTAATCACCACACAGCGTGGTAAATATTCCCACCATATCAAAAATATCAAACCGTCATTCACACGAGAAAATGCCCTAATAACCTTGCATCTACTGCCTCTACTCCTCCTATCCCTTAACCCTAAAATTATTCTCGGTCCCATCTACTGTAAGCATAGTTTAACAAAAACATTAGATTGTGAATCTAATAATAAAAGCTCAAACCTTTTTGCTTACCGAAAAAGTACTGCAAGAACTGCTAACTCATGCTCCCATGTATAAGAACATGGCTTTTTCAACTTTTATAGGATAGAAGTAATCCATTGGTCTTAGGAACCAAAAAATTGGTGCAACTCCAAATAAAAGTAATAAATATATTTACTTCATGCATAATCACAGCTCTAGTCATTCTTACTTTGCCCATCATTATAACCTCTACTAAACTCTACAAAAATAAGCTATACCCATACTATGTAAAAACCGCTACTTCTTACGCATTCATAATTAGCATAATTCCCACAATAATATTCATCTACTCAGGACAGGAAACAATTGTTTCAAACTGACATTGAATAACAATCCAGACCATAAAACTATCCATGAGTTTTAAATTAGACTACTTCTCAATAATCTTTGTGCCCGTAGCCCTTTTTGTCACGTGGTCTATTATAGAGTTTTCTATATGATATATACACTCCGATCCTTATATTAACCGATTTTTCAAGTATCTTCTCTTATTTCTTATTACTATAATAGTCTTAGTCACCGCAAACAACATATTCCAACTATTCATTGGCTGAGAAGGAGTTGGCATTATATCATTTTTACTTATTGGATGATGATACGGCCGAACCGATGCAAATACAGCTGCCCTACAAGCTATCCTCTATAACCGTATTGGAGATGTAGGCTTCATTATAACCATAGCATGGTTTCTATTGAACTTAAACACATGAGACCTTCAACAAATCTTTATTACAACAAACGATAATTTTAATTTGCCGCTACTTGGCTTACTATTAGCAGCTACCGGTAAATCTGCTCAATTCGGCTTACATCCCTGACTCCCCTCAGCCATAGAAGGCCCCACTCCTGTATCAGCCCTACTTCACTCAAGCACAATAGTTGTAGCAGGAGTATTTCTTCTTATCCGCTTTCATCCACTAATAGAGCATAATCAAACTATTCAAACCCTCACTTTATGCTTAGGGGCTATTACTACACTATTTACTGCAATCTGCGCTCTTACACAGAACGATATCAAAAAAATTGTAGCGTTCTCTACCTCAAGCCAACTAGGCCTAATAATAGTAACAATTGGCATTAACCAGCCTTACCTAGCCTTCTTACACATCTGCACTCACGCATTTTTTAAAGCTATGTTATTCATATGTTCAGGGTCAATTATCCACAGCCTAAACGATGAACAAGACATTCGAAAGATAGGTGGCCTATTTAAAGTCCTTCCCTTCACCACAACTTCCCTGATTGTCGGAAGCCTCGCATTAACAGGCATACCTTTCCTTACAGGATTCTACTCCAAAGACCTGATCATCGAGTCCGCTAACACGTCGAATACCAACGCCTGAGCCCTCTTAATTACACTCGTTGCCACATCCCTAACCGCTGCCTACAGCACCCGAATTATATTCTTCGCTCTACTAGGCCAGCCCCGCTTCTCCCCTATAATCCTTATCAACGAGAATAATCCTCTCCTAATTAACTCTATTAAACGACTCCTTATCGGAAGTGTATTTGCAGGATACATTATCTCCCACAGCATCACACCCACCACCATCCCACAGATAACTATGCCTCATTATCTAAAAATGATAGCCCTTGCAGTAACTATCTTGGGTTTCATCCTGGCACTAGAACTAAACCTTACCATACAAGGACTCAAATTTAACTATCCATCTAATTACTTTAAATTTTCCACCCTCCTTGGCTATTATCCAACCATTATGCACCGCCTCACACCTAAAACAAGTTTAACCATCAGCCAGAAATCAGCATCTATACTTCTGGACTCCATCTGACTAGAAAACATCCTACCCAAATCAATCTCGTATTTCCAAATAAAATCTTCTACCCTTATTTCAAATCAAAAGGGTCTCATCAAGCTCTATTTCCTATCGTTCATACTAACTATAATTCTCAGCCTACTAATCCTTAATTACCACGGGTAACTTCCATGATAACCAACACACCAGTTAACAGCGACCAACCTGTAACAATCACCAACCAGGTTCCATAACTATATAAAGCCGCAATACCCATAGCCTCTTCACTAAAAAACCCAGAGTCCCCCGTATCATAAATTACCCAATCCCCTATTCCATTAAACTTTAATACTACCTCCACCTCATCATCCTTCAAAATATAGCAAGCAGTCAACAACTCAGACAATAGACCAGTAATAAAAGCCGCTAGAACAGCCTTATTTGAAACTCACACCTCAGGGTATTGCTCAGTAGCCATAGCAGTTGTATAACCAAATACTACTAATATACCCCCCAAATAAATTAAAAACACTATCAGCCCTAAAAAAGAACCCCCAAAATTCAGAACAATCGCACAACCAATCCCACCGCTAATAATTAGCACAAGCCCACCATAAATAGGAGATGGTTTAGTGGCAAAACCCACAAAACTCATCACAAAAACGATACTTAAAATAAATACAATGTATGTTATCATTATTCCTACATGGAATTTAACCATGACTAATGACATGAAAAATCATCGTTGTATTTCAACTATAAGAACATTAATGACCAACATTCGAAAAACCCACCCACTAGCCAAAATTGTCAACAATTCATTCATTGACCTCCCAGCGCCATCTAACATCTCTGCTTGATGGAATTTCGGGTCCTTATTAGGAGTATGCTTGATTCTACAGATTCTAACAGGTTTATTTCTAGCTATACACTACACATCGGACACGGCCACAGCTTTTTCATCGGTCACCCACATCTGTCGAGACGTTAACTACGGCTGAATTATCCGCTATATACATGCAAATGGCGCTTCCATATTCTTCATCTGCCTATTCATACATGTGGGACGAGGCCTATACTATGGATCCTATGTATTCATAGAAACATGAAACATTGGAATTGTACTACTATTCGCAACCATAGCCACAGCATTCATAGGCTATGTACTGCCGTGAGGACAAATATCATTTTGAGGGGCAACTGTAATCACTAACCTTCTCTCCGCCATCCCCTATATCGGAACCAACTTAGTAGAGTGAATCTGAGGTGGCTTCTCAGTAGACAAAGCAACCTTAACACGATTCTTTGCATTTCATTTTATCTTTCCATTCATCATCGCAGCTCTAGCAATAGTACACCTCCTATTTCTACACGAAACCGGATCCAACAACCCCTCAGGAATCACATCAGACTCAGACAAAATTCCGTTTCACCCCTACTACACAATTAAAGATATCCTAGGAATCCTACTCCTGCTCCTAGTCTTAATATCACTAGTTTTATTTTCACCAGACCTATTAGGAGATCCAGACAACTACACCCCTGCAAACCCCCTAAACACCCCTCCACATATCAAACCTGAATGATACTTCCTATTCGCCTATGCCATCCTACGATCTATCCCTAATAAATTAGGAGGTGTACTCGCCCTAGTATTCTCCATCCTAATTTTAGCATTCATTCCATTCCTCCACACATCTAAGCAACGCAGTATAATATTCCGACCCCTCAGCCAATGCCTATTCTGACTTTTAGTCGCCGATCTTCTCACTTTAACTTGGATTGGAGGACAGCCAGTTGAACACCCTTTCATCATTATCGGACAGGTCGCCTCAATTCTATATTTCACCATCCTATTGATTCTAATGCCAACAATTAGCGTTATCGAAAATAATCTTCTAAAATGAAGAGTCTTTGTAGTATAATCATTACCTTGGTCTTGTAAACCAAAAATGGAGAGTAGTCGCCCTCCCTAAGACTCAAGGAAGAAGCTCTTGCTCCACCATCAGCACCCAAAGCTGAAATTCTTCTTAAACTATTCCCTGACACCCCCTACATTCATATATTGGACCACCTCTACTGTGCTATGTCAGTATCTCCAAAAAATCCTTCTTTCCCTCCCCTATGTACGTCGTGCATTAATGGCTTGCCCCATGCATATAAGCATGTACATGATATTATATCTTTACATAGGACATGTCTAGTCCAATTCCACAACCCATTGATCCTCAACAGTAACTAGATGCATATCACTTAGTCCAATAAGGGCTTAATCACCATGCCTCGAGAAACCATCAATCCTTGCCTGTAATGTCACTCTTCTCGCTCCGGGCCCATGCTAATGTGGGGGTTACTATCATGAAACTATACCTGGCATCTGGTTCTTACCTCAGGGCCATGACTCTATTTATTCCAATCCTACTAATTCTCGCAAATGGGACATCTCGATGGACTAGTGACTAATCAGCCCATGATCACACATAACTGTGGTGTCATGCATTTGGTATCTTTTATTTTTAGGGGGGGAATCTGCTATCACTCATCTATGACCGCAACGGCACTAACTCTAACTTATCTTCTGCTCTCAGGGAATATGCCCGTCGCGGCCCTAATGCAGTCAAATAACTTGTAGCTGGACTTATTCATTATCATTTATCAACTCACGCATAAAATCAAGGTGCTATTCAGTCAATGGTTTCAGGACATATAATTCTAGGACACACGTGTGTACACGTACGTACACGTGTGTACACGTACGTACACGTGTGTACACGTACGTACACGTGTGTACACGTACGTACACGTGTGTACACGTACGTACACGTGTGTACACGTACGTACACGTACGTACACGTACGTACACGTACGTACACGTGTGTACACGTACGTACACGTGTGTACACGTACGTACACGTGTGTACACGTACGTACACGTGTGTACACGTACGTACACGTGTGTACACGTACGTACACGTGTGTACACGTACGTACACGTGTGTACACGTACGTACACGCGCAAGACATTAAGTTAACTTATACAAACCCCCTTACCCCCCATAAACTCATGTCATCTATTATACACTTATTTATGTCCTGCCAAACCCCAAAAACAGGACTAAGTGCATACAATACTCACAAGCTTTATTTAAATTGTATACAAATGTATTGCTACTCTAGTTAACTTAACACAACAGTCTTACACGCATTCGATCTCGTGGTCTATCTATAGATAGCATCCCCTTTTTTTTCCTCTCATATTTACTATGTATTTTATTTATTATACACACTACAATTTCAGTATAAGTTAATGTAGCTTAATTAATAAAGCAAGGCACTGAAAATGCCAAGATGAGTCGCACGACTCCATAAACACAAAGGTTTGGTCCTAGCCTTCCTATTAGTTCTTAGTAGACTTACACATGCAAGTCTCCACGCCCCAGTGAGAATGCCCTTAAAATCAGCAGTGATCTAAAGGAGCAGGTATCAAGCACACTCTTAAGTAGCTCATAACACCTTGCTAAGCCACACCCCCACGGGATACAGCAGTGATAAAAATTAAGCCATAAACGAAAGTTTGACTAAGCCATACTAAAAAGGGTTGGTAAATTTCGTGCCAGCCACCGCGGTCATACGATTAACCCAAACTAATAGGCCCACGGCGTAAAGCGTGTTTAAGATACCTTTGCACTAAAGTTAAAACTTAACTAAGCCGTAAAAAGCTACAGTTACCATAAAATAGACCACGAAAGTGACTTTATAATAATCTGACTACACGATAGCTAAGACCCAAACTGGGATTAGATACCCCACTATGCTTAGCCCTAAACATAGATAATTTTACAACAAAATAATTCGCCAGAGGACTACTAGCAATAGCTTAAAACTCAAAGGACTTGGCGGTGCTTTATATCCCTCTAGAGGAGCCTGTTCTATAATCGATAAACCCCGATAAACCTCACCACCCTTTGCTAATTCAGTCTATATACCGCCATCTTCAGCAAACCCTCAAAAGGTAGAATAGTAAGCACAATCATTTTACATAAAAAAGTTAGGTCAAGGTGTAACTTATGGGGTGGGAAGAAATGGGCTACATTTTCTACCCAAGAACATTCCACGAACGTTTTTATGAAATTAAAAACTGAAGGAGGATTTAGTAGTAAATTAAGAATAGAGAGCTTAATTGAATAGGGCCATGAAGCACGCACACACCGCCCGTCACCCTCCTCAAGTAATAAGACACAACCATAACCATATTAACTTAACTAAGACACAAGAGGAGACAAGTCGTAACAAGGTAAGCATACCGGAAGGTGTGCTTGGATTAATCAAAGTGTAGCTTAACTAAAGCGTCTGGCCTACACCCAGAAGATTTCATTACTTATGACCACTTTGAACAAAAGCTAGCCCAACTAACCCCAAACTTAAGTATCACAGACATATAAAGTAAAACATTTAGTTAAATAATAAAAGTATAGGAGATAGAAATTTTAATTGGAGCGATAGAGATAGTACCGTAAGGGAATGATGAAAGACATCTTAACAGTATTAAACAGCAAAGATTACCCCTTTTACCTTTTGCATAATGAACTAGCCAGAAACGACTTAACAAAGAGAACTTAAGCTAAGCTCCCGAAACCAGACGAGCTACCCATAAACAATCTAAAAGGATCAACTCATCTATGTAGCAAAATAGTGAGAAGATTTGTGGGTAGAGGTGAAAAGCCTAACGAGCCTGGTGATAGCTGGTTGCCCACAAACAGAATTTTAGTTCAACTTTAAATTTACCTAAAAAAAAACAAAATTTTAATGTAAATTTAAAATATAGTCTAAGAAGGTACAGCTTCTTAGAATCAGGATACAACCTTTATTAGAGAGTATATACTAACATCACCATAGTTGGCTTAAAAGCAGCCACCAATTGAGAAAGCGTTCCAGCTCAACAAACAATATAACTTAATCCCAATCATATTACATCAACTCCTAATTATACCTCCTGGGCCATTCTATTTAAATATAGAAGCAACAATGCTAGTATGAGTAACAAGAACTATTTTCTCCCCGCATAAGCTTATATCAGAAACGGATAGACCACTGATAGTTAACAATCTGATAATATCAACCCAAAAATGAAATACTTATCTACCCTATTGTTAACCCAACACAGGCATGCATTTAAGGAAAGATTAAAAAGGAGTAAAAGGAACTCGGCAAACACAAACCCCGCCTGTTTACCAAAAACATCACCTCCAGCATTTCTAGTATTGGAGGCACTGCCTGCCCAGTGACACTTGTTTAACGGCCGCGGTATCCTGACCGTGCAAAGGTAGCATAATCATTTGTTCTCTAAATAAGGACTTGTATGAATGGCCACACGAGGGTTTAACTGTCTCTTATTCCCAATCAGTGAAATTGACCTTCCCGTGAAGAGGCGGGAATGCCACAATAAGACGAGAAGACCCTATGGAGCTTTAATTAACTAACCCAAACTTATGGATACTAAATACCTACAAGGCATAACATTACACCATTATTGTGGGTTAGCAATTTAGGTTGGGGTGACCTCGGAATATAAAAAAACTCCCGAGTGATTAAAATTTAGACCCACAAGTCAAAATATAACATCACTTATTGATCCAATAATTTTTGATCAACGGAACAAGTTACCCTAGGGATAACAGCGCAATCCTATTCAAGAGTCCATATCGACAATAGGGTTTACGACCTCGATGTTGGATCAGGACATCCTAATGGTGCAGCAGCTATTAAGGGTTCGTTTGTTCAACGATTAAAGTCCTACGTGATCTGAGTTCAGACCGGAGTAATCCAGGTCGGTTTCTATCTATTATATAACCTCCCCCAGTACGAAAGGACAAGGGATGTAAGGCCTACCTCACAAAGGCGCCTTAAAACTAATAGATGAAGTCAACTCAATCTAACCAGTTTATCTCCTCATAAGCCCGAGAAAAGGGGCTTTGTTAGGGTGGCAGAGCCCGGTAACTGCGTAAAACTTAAACCTTTATTATCAGAGGTTCAATTCCTCTCCCTAACAAAATGTTCTTTATCAACATTATCTCTCTTATCATCCCAATCCTTCTTGCCGTAGCCTTCCTCACCCTCGTTGAACGAAAAGTCTTAGGCTACATACAACTTCGAAAAGGGCCTAATATCGTAGGCCCCTACGGCCTCCTTCAACCAATCGCAGATGCAGTAAAACTCTTCACAAAAGAACCTCTACGACCACTTACATCCTCCATATCAATATTCATTCTAGCCCCCATTCTAGCTCTATCACTAGCCCTAACTATATGAATCCCTCTCCCAATGCCCTACCCACTCATTAATATAAACTTAGGAGTCCTATTCATACTAGCAATATCAAGTCTCGCCGTATACTCCATCCTTTGGTCAGGATGAGCCTCAAACTCCAAATACGCTCTAATCGGAGCCCTCCGAGCAGTAGCTCAAACAATCTCATATGAAGTAACACTAGCAATCATTCTCCTATCAGTCCTCCTAATAAACGGGTCATTTACACTATCCACACTAATTATCACCCAAGAACATATATGACTAATCTTTCCGGCCTGGCCCCTAGCCATGATATGATTCATTTCTACTCTAGCAGAAACTAACCGAGCCCCCTTCGACTTAACTGAAGGAGAATCCGAACTAGTTTCTGGATTTAACGTAGAGTATGCAGCGGGTCCTTTTGCCCTATTCTTTCTAGCAGAGTACGCAAATATCATTATAATAAATATCCTCACAACAATTCTATTCTTCGGTGCATTCCACAACCCATTTATACCAGAACTCTACTCTATTAACTTCACTATAAAAACCCTCTTACTAACTATCTGCTTCCTATGAATTCGAGCATCATACCCTCGATTCCGCTATGATCAATTAATACACTTATTGTGAAAAAATTTTCTACCCCTAACTTTAGCCCTATGCATATGACATGTTGCCTTACCCATTATTACCGCGAGTATCCCACCCCAAACATAAGAAATATGTCTGATAAAAGAGTTACTTTGATAGAGTAAATAATAGAGGTTTAAATCCTCTTATTTCTAGAATAATAGGCTTCGAACCTAATCTTAAGAATTCAAAGATCTTCGTGCTACCAAACTTACACTATATTCTACAGTAAGGTCAGCTAAATTAAGCTATCGGGCCCATACCCCGAAAATGTTGGTTTATACCCTTCCCGTACTAATAAAACCCCCTATTCTCACTATTATTATAGCAACTATCATGGCAGGGACCATAATCGTCATACTAAGCTCGCACTGATTACTGATCTGAATTGGATTCGAAATAAACATGCTAG